>NC_059500.1:28307622-28607622 GCF_018139145.2 Gymnogyps californianus | reverse complement strand
TCCATGACAAGAGCCTCTTAAGCATATTATTTTCTCCCCAAAATGTCTAGGATCGATGGAAAACATGTATGGGATGTTGACCTTTCCACAGCAATTAAAATATCTGAAATCCTAAAAGGCCACAGTTTGTACTTCAGACATGTAAATTCTTGTCTTCAAAAGGAAAATATCATGATATTCTTAGTTCTGGTTTCCTTAACTGAAGCAGTTCGGTTTTTCCTGCTCAGACCTCTGCATCTGCTACATCTTCACTGATTTTGGCAGACTGTAGTGAAGATACAGCCCAAGTCATAAAATTCTCATGCTAATTTGGATAAAACAATCATCTCCACCTGAACTTTGCCATGTGTTAGCCACTGCAGACTAACTCTCCCCTTTGTCCTTTCCTTCTCCAGAATGATGAGAGACAGAGTTCATGGCCAGGTCTACAGTGCTAAGGTCAGGTCTGAGTGCTAAGGTTGTTTGAAAAAAAATCTGTCTTTTAGTTAGGCATGGAAAACATAAGTTGAGATCTACTGAAAACATAGTTCCAATCATAAGCACTGAGTACTCTAAGAACTCAGATATGTGAGATGGTTAGTGGGTAGAAAATCCAGTTTTCACTGCTTTCTCTTTCCCCTCTGAAGCTGTCCTTGTTTCATGCTGACCATGACACTTCTTGGCTGGCTGAGGGTTCTGAACTTAGAAGACAGTAAAGCTTCTCGTGTTCCCAATGTTTAAATGATCTTAGGTCAAGAAAAGGCCTTAAGAACAAAACATGTAATTTTTAAGTGGATGTGCAAAATAAGTTATACAAATGGAAATTAATATAAGAGCACAAATCCATCTCTGAGGAGTCCAGCTGATAAAATATCCTTCACTGGGCTCTAAATGTCATGAATGTCTTTGTTCCAATTAAATCTAAATTATTCTGGTTTTCAAGTAACTTAGTCATTATTTCTTATTATTGATTGCATAACTTAGGAGATGATGATTTTCAGTTTAGTGACTGCTCAGTTTGCAAATTGTTTGCTCTCATGATTAGGTAGTCTCCAACGCACAGCATGCCATGCAGACATGGTCCATTGCAGATATTCTCCCTTTTGGTCTTTCAAGCAATTACAGGTTGTTCTTGCAAGGAAATAGCTCTATCATTTCTACAGTCAAAACAGTAACAAAGTTCACTTGAACACTTCTTTCTGCACTGTCAAAGGCAAGGCCATACAAGAGATGTAAACGTTAGTATCAAGTGGGAGCTGCCTGCAGGCTCGTCTGTTACTATGAGCTGGCTACGTTAACCCTGCGGCCAGGGGATTTGCGCTCCCTGAGGGCCACGCTGTACGCGCAGCACAGAGCAGCACAGCACAGGCCTGGGCGTGCTCAGGTTAACCGTATTGTGAATCACTAAGTCCTCGACATACAATGGTATTCCTGTCAGGAGCAATACAGCCTATTCCTTAAAAGGACCATGTCATTTGCCTTGGTGACAGCTTTAGGAGGAACACCACTTAGAGAAAAAGAAAATCTGCTTGAGATAAAATTTGTCATAGCTGACCAGTTCAGGTGAATCCTTGTTTGGGTAGTAGGTAGGAAGTTCTAAGCAACAGCACTTTAGGACCTTTTTGGCCCAGGAGGTCCAGAAGGGCCACCAGAGTCAAGCACTACCCATGCTTTTTCTTTGCATTTTCTGTTGAGCAACGAAGAGGAGATTTGGGCACTACTCCTACACACACTTCCGTGCAAGATAAAGGCCTTGTTTTGCAGAAGGGGGTTCTTTGCAGAGATCTTGGAACAAATGCACTGACTTTGTGTCATTTTGCCCGTGGGGCATGTTTCTCTGTCCTTGTTGGGTTTAACTGATTTCAAAAAAAAGGACCAGATAAATCTATGGAGCAAAATTTCTTTGAGGTCCACTAGTTACTTACATACCACTTCTGGCATACAGAATACCTGAACTGCTGGAGACTGGAAAGACAAAACAGGAACAATACTGCTGCAGGTCTCTTCTTATGTAACAGTCATTTTACTGTCTGTTTTTGGACACTGTCAGCACTGTACTGGATGGACCTTGGTCGTAGCTGGGTCAGCATTTCTCTCCATCACATCTCTGGGGCTTTAATGGAGCAGGGCTTTGAGCAACGCTTAAAAAACACACAAAGCACTGTGATGCTTCCAGGGTTGCAGACACATATTCCTTTATCAGGAAGGGAGAGGAAAGGTACCGAATGTCTCCTTGATTTTTGGACAAGCTCCCTAATGACTGAAAGTCAGTGCTTTTCAAACCAATATTCTGCTTACTGCAGAAGAAGCTCTATGAGGAGACACAGAACTGGGGAGATCATCTATGACCAAGATGACAGTGTTTTCCTGAGTGACAGCTGTAATTGATTCTCCGATCCTTATCTGTGAATGGACATTGTACACAGCTTCACTGATTGTAACATGCAGACACTCAAGAAAGTTACCATAAATAAGTAATACTAAAAAAGAAAAACAAAGAATCTGGAAATGTCTTCAGCAAAAAAAAAACTTCTTGCATTTGGAAGAGAGTGAACAGATTTTTATTATCTTAGAAAAAATGCTTACTGAACTAATAAGTCACAAAACAGGGCAGCTACATACCCTGTCCATTTCATTCATCAGGAAATAAAGTGGTTTTGGAATAAAAGTCTTTAACTAGATTGCTATAACAATGAGTCTCCCTTTCTGTAAAGAGCAAGGCAGCGTGCCTGGTTTACACGTTGCATCTGACTAACTGAAATTATTTCATCACAGAAAGTTCACATGCATGCTGCAGACATGGTATTGGTCCATCAGTGAACCTTGTTGGGCAGAGCCAGAAGCATGCAGGAAACGAACTAGGAGCATAGATTCCTTTCATTGTAACAGGGACACAAGGCAAAATGAAACAGAATATTCAGAATATTCTGAAATATTCTAAGTGGGTTTAAATAAATTATCTGCATATTTGTCCCTCCAAAATTAATTAAAAAAAAATCCAGTGAAAACTCTGACTTTTAGAAGTACTCAGAAAAAAACCAGGAAATAAGAATATCTGCAAAAAAAGCAAATAATACAGGAATGTAACAATTCCTACTAGAAATCCATATAAATGCATCCACTCAGTCATTCGTGGATTAAAAACATTTATCTCTAGGTTAGAACGTGCCATATTATTTCAGATACCCAATCAAAACTGTCCAGAGGACTTTGAATGTCAAATGGGGTCCCTGTCAGCCCCAGTAGAGGATAAATTCTCACCACTGCTATCTGGGTGACAAGAATTATGATGTGAGCAGTTGCATGTATTTCTCAACAATTTTTCAACAATAACACACAAAATAAGGCAATCAGTCAAATAAATTACTCTTCTTCAGACCTCATATCTGTGTCCCAGTTCTGCAAAATGCATAATCATTGTTTAAATCCAGAACCCACATACTAAGACCCAGCTTTAATCTGTGCAAAAGCCATGCTGGAAAAGACAGGTCAAAAGCTATGCTGAAGCTGTTCTGAGTAGAAGCAGGTGCTGAGTTAATAGTGGTGGTTCTATTTTCACTCTGTGTTCCTACTACCTCTCCTATTGCCCTAACAACGTGTCGTGGTTTAACCCCAGTCAGCAACTCAGCACCACGCAGCCGCTTCCCCCTCCCCCTCCCAGTGGGGTGAGGAGGAGGAAAGCAAAGGAAAAAAAAAGTAAAACTCGTGGGTTGAGATAAGAACAGTTTAATAACTAAAGTAAAATATAATACTAACAATAGTAATAATGAAATATAATAATAATAGTAATGAAAAGGAATGCAACAAAAGAAGGGGGGGGGGAAGGAAAAAAAACCAGTGATGCACAATGCAATTGCTCACCACCCGCTGACCGATGCTCAGTTAGTTCCCGAACCGCGATCTGCGCCTCCCGGCCAGCTCCCCCCTGTTTATATACTGGGCATGACGTTCCATGGTATGGAATACCCCTTTGGCTAGTTCAAGTCAGCTGCCCCGGCTCTGCTCCCTCCCAGCTCCTTGCACACCTGCTTGCTGGCAGAGCATGGGAAACTGAAAAGTCCTTGGCTTAAGATAAGCGCTACTTAGCAACAACTAAAACATCAGAGTGTTATCAACACTATTCTCACACTAAATCCAAAACACAGCACTGTACCAGCTACTAAAAAGAAAGTTAACTCTGTCCCAGCCGAAACCAGGACACAACGTTATGTGTGGTTCATAGCCTGTGAGGTTCAGAGGATAGATCTTTTTGAAAACACTCTGTGACCAAGACATTCAGATGCTATTGCTAGAGGACCTGTGAAAATGCTATTCATGCGAATCATCAGCCTTGTGCTTCCTCACAGCTCTGGAGGAGCAGAGGGGCATGTAAATGAAGATAGTTAATAGAACTATTGAGTCAACTATAATAACATGACTAATTTTACCTGGGATTTGCTTTCCCAGCTTTCACACATTTAATAGAATACTACCATTTGGCCTCCAGTGGTTTTGGGAATATTTTATTCTCAATGTCATAATATTATTTGGAATCTCATCCAGATGAATACATATTTTTTCTTTTCTTTCCTTAGTAAAGACACGGGTGCATGCATCTGCACCTATACTGCCTGTTTTACAGCTAGTTAGACTAGCTGCATAGTATGACATAGAAAGAAAGTGAAAATGAGATAATCTAAATCAGAGATCTTATGCTGAAATCCAGCATCGACATGACTTATTTTTCATTGGACAGACATAGCGGAACAGACTCAGCTGTTGTCCAGAAATGAAAAAGCGCCTGTGTGCTTTCCCTGCCCTACCCAAGGCGTTGTTGCATTGCATTTTATATCATTAAAACCAAAAAAATAATGCATGTGTATCAGTCACTTCTTGATGCACGTTGAAATGACTGCCGTATGCCTCATTCCCAGGTGGAATAGTACTGATGACTCACTGAAAAGTTTTCCAACAATAGCAGTGTCTTGGGAGAAAGTAAGAGGTAAATTGCAAACCTGAGACTACGGATTATGGCTGAACACAATTGTGGACGTAGCAAAGACCTAGATCTCTTCACTCTGATCCAGCTAGATAATTTCTATACTTTCTCAAGGTGCTGTGTTTCTAATCGTAGGGGTGTCTGAATGCTGTATAAGGGTAAAAAAATTTATCATTCTTTGCAGAGCTGTGAGGTCAAGGTGGAGGTTGTGTATTACTTTTTATAGTAGTTGCCTAAAGATGCATTGCTTCTGATTATACATTGTCGTGGTTTAACCCCAGCCAGCAACTAAGCACCACACAGCTACTCACTCGCTCCCCCCCACGGTGGGATAGGGGAGAGAACTGGAAGAGTAAAACTGAGAAAATTCGTGGGTTGAGATAAAGACAGTTTAATAGGTAAAGCAAAAGCTGCACACGCAAGCAAAGCGAAATAAGGAATTCATTCACCACTTCCCATCAGCAGGCAGGTGTTCAGCTGTCTCCAGGAAAGCAGGGCTCCATCACGCATAATGGTTACTTGGGAAGACAAATGCCGTAAGTCTGAACGTTCCCCCTTCCTTCTTCTTCCCCCAGCTTTTTATTGCTGAGCATGATGTCATATGGTATGGAATATCCCTTTGATCAGTTGGGGTCAGCAGTCCTGGCTGTGTCCCCTCCTAACTTCTTGTGCACCCCCAGGCTACTCACTGGTGGGGTAGGGTGAGAAGCAGAAAAGGCCTTGACACTATGTGAGCACTGCTCATAAGGAAAACATCTCTGTGTTATCAACACTGTTTTCAGCACAAATCCAAAACGTAGCCCCATACTAGCTACTGTGAAGAAAATTAACTCTATCCCAGCCAAAACCAGCACGTACATCATTCCTTATACTTTATAGTTTGCTCTCCTTAAGTTAAAAAACCCAAAGAGACATGGATTCCTGATGAAATGTAGTGCTGGGATGTTTCCCCATTTGTATTCATTCAAAGTTCCATGATCCTTTTCTGACCCACTCTTGCTGAGAATGTGATCTCAGTGGAAATGTTGACGAACCCAGACTGATTACTAATGAGCTGGAGCTGACCTCTTGCACCTCATGGAGCTGAATTTTAGCTTGTATTTATACAATTATGACCCAGATCCTTGGAAAAAATTAGGGTCTGGTACACAGATAACTGAAGGCAATAGAAACTTTTAAACATATTTCAAAAGTCCTTGGATGAAGCTTTTATTTTATGCCCCTTGCAACTGGATTCTCACTGAAATCTGAAACTCATGTTATAGAAATACAAGGTCAGCATTCTAACAACAAATAAAGGGGAAAATTATTAAGTGCAGTTGAAGGAAAAGAATCTTGAATGAGTAAAGGTGATATCTGGCCTAATAATAGATCCAGTTTTCACTGCTGGCCTAGATCTGCCAGTGTAATCTGAAATACTCCTGTGAGATCATCAGATGGAAGATTTATACCTAATTGGGATTTGCTTAATCTGACTGAAGAAAATCAAAGTTTATGAGAACTTCTATAGGGGATCTGGTTCCTACTGGTATTAGTGTAGTGGCTTATGTGTGATTGAATCAGCCCTAATTATATACTGTATTATTTAGGTAACTCTCAACTGCCACCAACGCCATCACAGTACTGCCTGGGAAGCTTACCTGGGCCATGCTGGTCTAGCTCAGTCCAGAAGATGGTAACTGTCCTGAACAGCTTCGACAAAATTTCACAGCTTAGCAAACAGATGAGAAGCCCACATGACAAGAACGTTGTCGGCAAGAAAATACCCCCCAAAAAGGCAGACCTAGTGCGGGGCTGTGAGGACAGATGCAGTTAGCAAAGGCTGCCCCCTATTGATGGTGGCGTGAACGCACTTTCCTAACAATGGTAGTTTTTACTACAAAATGATAAAAAATTGGGAGTGGTGTTCCCTGCACTGAGAGTGTACTTCTCGTCTGGAAGGGATAATTATGCACGGGCAGTTGATTCCTGGTAAAACAGCTAGGTGATATTCATGTCACTTGAAGAAAAGCCCAGATGAAGCGAGCTTTGCCTGCCAGAGCATGCGCAGTTATTAGGCAGATCCACATATCCTTTCTCCCTCACAAGAGGGCCTGAAAGGATGGCTGAACTCGATGGCTAGAGGGCTTATTTAGCTTCTTTGGCTGCTCTGTCTGCAGCTGCCTGTCTGTGCATTTTCAGCAGTGCAACGGGGTTTGATGAAACTACACTAATATGAATTTGACAAGGTGTTCCTGTGTCTGTTGGGACGCAGCTGATTTTACGAGCTCTCCAGACTTGCACAGGCATTAAATTGGGCAGATATGAGCTCCCAGGAGAAAGTATTTGTAGGTCCATAGAATGCTGCAATACTGCCACTGGTCTGATTTATACCACACTAAAGTTATCTAAACTGTCATGCTTTTTTGTTGCATTACTGTTAACTGCATGACAGATCACGTTGCCTTTGTCCAAAGTATGGCAGCACATACAAGCCTCCTTGGCATTCTTCTCTGGCTCATTATTTTACATCTGTTGGTTCTCATTCAGAGCTCTTTCACATTTCAATGCATGTACTCACAAGGAGTTAGTCACCAAAATTTTCTTGGGAGTGCCCTTCTAAAGACAGAAATGATTGGATGGAATGCCCTTCAAAGCAGAGTATTGGTCATGCTGTCATGAGGAAAATCTCACAAGAAAAAACTCTCCTTTGGCTATGCTGTATGACTTTCCTTTTAATGTCATGTTTAACTGTCATTTTCGACTGTCATTTTCAACTGTCATTTTCACACCTTTTTGCACCTTGTCCTGTAACATCCCACCTTTGACATTTTCCTCTGAGCACCTAATCTTGAGAAGCTCTCACAAAATCTGAACCTCTGTCTCGCATCTTTGCAGTACCTGCTTTAAAGAAGCCATGTGGTTTATTCTTAATTAAATCCTGCTTTTTCACATTTTCCTTATTTACAACTTTAACTATTTTCTGACCTACTGTAGTTTTCCAGGTGGATTCTAGAGCTTGCTTTTTAAACTAATATTATACTGGATCTTTTCTAAGTTCACAAAGGTTTCTGCCAAACAGGGAGAGCTCGTAACAATCCTTCCTTAAGCTACTCCTCCTTAGCACTTTCAGATGTGTATGTTTTATTCAGACCACCTTTCCAATTTTGAAAACTAATGATTAGGGTTGGGTAAAGCCCGACTCATCTCTTTTGAGAGAAAATCTTAAGCTGAACACTTTTCTGTGAACCACAAATAACATTTTCACTGATCTTTTTTCTCCATGCTGATTACAATACTTTAAACTGGAATAAATATTCTAGCAGAAAATGAACAGCAAGGAACAGCTCTTTGATGAAAGAGGAAAGAATCTATTGCTTCATGGATATTTTCCATCTCTGAGCAACATAATTCACCTCTTCCTTTCAAAAGACAAGGAAGACAAAAGGACGAATAAGCTAAGCTGTCTTGTTTGTGGAATTTCAGACATGCTAAGCTCTGGAATTTCTGGATGTTTTCTAGGAACACCCACTCTCACAAGTTTTTTAGGCACAGTGTCCAAAAGTGTCGTGGTTTAACCCCAGTCAGCAACTAAGCACCACGCAGCCGCTTCCCCCTCCCCCTCCCAGTGGGGTGAGGAGGAGGAAAGCAAAGGAAAAAAAAAAGTAAAACTCGTGGGTTGAGATAAGAACAGTTTAATAACTAAAGTAAAATATAATACTAACAATAGTAATAATGAAATATAATAATAATAGTAATGAAAAGGAATGCAACAAAAGAAGGGGGGGGGGGAAAGGAAAAAAAACAGTGATGCACAATGCAATTGCTCACCACCCACTAACCGATGCTCAGTTAGTTCCCGAACCGCGATCTGCGCCTCCCGGCCAGCTCCCCCCTGTTTATATACTGGGCATGACGTTCCATGGTATGGAATACCTCTTTGGCTAGTTCAGGTCAGCTGCCCCGGCTCTGCTCCCTCCCAGCTCCTTGCACACCTGCTTGCTGGCAGAGCACAGGAAGCTGAAAAGTCCTTGGCTTAAGATAAGTGCTACTTAGCAACAACTAAAACATCGGAGTGTTATCAACATCATTCTCACACTAAATCCAAAACACAGCGCTGTACCAGCTACTAAAAAGAAAGTTAACTCTGTCCCAGCCGAAACCAGGACAAAAAGCAACTGTACAAACTTCAGATTAATATTACAACACTAATCCAAAGATAAGTTTTGCAATATTTTCAACCCCAAGCTTTTAGGAATCAGTGGGTCATGTACCACCTACAAGCTGTGAGACAGTCTTTAAAGTCATAAGGTACAACAAAAATAATGATAACAACTACAGCAGGTGGATTTATTTGCAGGTCAGATAGCCAGATGTTATTGCTGACGCTCTCAAGCCTTTTGACCTCATTCTGAAAGTTATTTTTGTTAAATGACAGCTGAAGTTTTTTTGCTTTTCATCTAAAGACTCCAAGTGTTGTCCCAAAATCGGGGTTCTTTTACCCAGTGTGCAACAATCCAGTCTCACACACAGAGGCAAGATATTTATTTCATGTTTGCGCAAAGATGGGTGCTAGGTGGTAATTCCACAAAGCTAGCACACCTGCTTAACACATGGTGGACATTTTATACTGTTTGACCATTCGTTATTAGGATAATACTGTTTACATGTAATCTTTCAAGATCCTTATTGGTCCCGGCAGTCTTCGATTTCATTTAAAGGTACAGAGTTTCCCTTTTCTACCATGCTCAGAGAGGAAGGGGTTTCTAGGTTCGTGGGTGTGATCCTAAGTATTCTAATGAGACAGTTCATTTGAAGGGTAACTTAACTCCACAATACTGCTGAGTTTGTTTTAAAGTTACCTAAGTAATGCTGATTAACTACTGTCTGTTTGCATCCTCCTTCAAGATGCACCAGATATACCAGCCTTCAGAACATCCTGAAGTGATCAGCCATCCTTTTGTAATCCTCTATATACATACAAGATAAGATTACTTTACACGTGATAGCTTATGTATTACACAAGAACAGGCACTTTGAGAAAAGCTCTGAGTCTAGGTCAGTAAAATTGAAAGACTTAGCAATGCCTGGTTGCCCGTGAGTCTCTTTTTTGTGCCCATGCTGTTGTCTTTTATATTTTCCATTCTCCATTTTATAATTGGACTCTTAACTCTCACCTTCTTTTGATGCATACAGAAGCCTGGTTAGAATTAACGAACTACAGTTTTCAGATGTCTAAGAACGAATTGTGTGGCACCATTTGCACAATTTTGCTCAGCTTTTTTTCAATGTAAGTGCAAATGTCCTAATTTCTAAACAGCAGTCCCTGATTCAAAACCTGTTAAAGTCAACAGAAAGCCCTCCTTTCATTTTTGCTTCTGGTTTAGCTTCATTTTCAGCTTTTGCTGTTGAGTTTAATGGTGCCTCTGGAGAAAAAATCTGGCATGATTAATTGAATGTCATGAACAGAGTGTTGGGGAAAGTTTTAAATATTTGTTACATGTGCTGGCATCACAGAGTCTCTACCTGTCACAGAAGAAAAGTTTGGGGTGAAAACATGGCCCACTACTAAAGACGATGTCCTACAAGCAAGTTTCCCCAAGCTTAGAAGAAAAGCAGTCTGTAACAGAAAATAGAACCTTTTCACTCTCCTTCTGGGTTGTTCTTTGCTTCTGAAGTTACAAGCTAAAATCTCACGTTTGCTCTTTGTCAAAGCTTTGACGCTGTTAAGAAACAACCTGTCACTGAACGCTATTTACATTATAAAAGACAGCAGTGTTGAACCTGAGAAGGGCTAGTTTGGTCTCAACTCTAATGTTTGCTTCCAGCGTGATGAAAGTTCTGGTCTGAGGTTCTTTTACACTATGATGACAAGAAGGCTTTCTCCACTGCCTGGCTTTGATTCCACTTCATTGCCTTTGATTTATACTGCTGGGGTGCATCCTGTTTTTGTGATGATTATACACACAATGTTGGTGATTTAACTGAGTACATGATTTTCAAATTATTTTCCTTAACCTATGCAAAACATCCTTTGTGTTCTTAACTGTAATTATATATATGTCTATGTCTTTTTGGCAGGAGAAAGCTCTACTCATGTAAGGGGGACATGAATTTATGCTGATACAATGAAGTGGAATGAAATTCTGTGCTGCCCCTCCTACATCACTAAAAGAGTGATTTATTTTGCTGTCATTTAAATCACTTGGTGGTACAGATATACTTCACTGCAAGAAGGATATTCACCAATGAAACAAAGTAAGTTTGCATAGCAGCTGATACAGGTTAGCTAATTAAAGTGAGATAAGCAATGCCTGAGAGGATGGGGAAGGTTTTACTCTGGCTTTCATTATTTTGCTAGTGTGAAATGTAAGTAAATTCACTGTGTTACTCAATGGCTTCATGATGCAAAAGGACAATGCCTCAGGTAATGTAAATCAATAGAATTCTCTCCAAGACAGCGTGAATCTGACTTTTTTATTTCATACTACAGAAATACATTTTTATTAATAAATGTACACTGCCCTCAGAAATATACCCCTTTTTGTAGCTGTTTATTTGAGTCTTTATAACAGGTTATTATGAAGCAATGTTGTAAATATTGAAGGACTCTCCATTATCTACATAATCAATTCCTTACTGGCTTTAATTGCTTCCTCCTGTAGGCCAATGACTGCTTGTCATTGTGATTTTGTTTACTATTATCTCTTTCACCTCAGTCGAACACCCTGCTAACCATAAGAGACATTTACATTCCTTTCAGAAAGGAGCGTCTCCCTCTGTGCTTTCCTTGTTTTGTCAGATCCAGAAATTCAGCAAAGCTCTTCATTTGGCTTCACATCAATTTGACATGTCAAGTCATATAAGTGTTTCAATGAAACCTCATGGAACTTTATGCTGCAGTTCAGGTAAGAGGCAGATTCGAGAAATCCCTTGCATAAATTAAGAAGTACTGAGGGCTGAACTAAGCCAAATGGAGGTGTTTCTTCAGCAGCAGCCAGAGGTCTCCTCCACTGATAAAAGAGTGCAAAGGTGAACAGATTCATATACAACATGATCTCCATTTCTGGTCCACGTGAAGATACACTTTGGTGAGTCTAAACCTCAAGAAAAACTGTTCTCCCCCCCCCCCCCCCCCAAAGAAAGCAAGTAATAGTGGAGGCTAGTCAGCTCTGAATGGATCCTCACATATGACTTTGTGTAGAGATACATCTATCAGCCAAGAGAAAACCGACTTGCTTGGGCAACAGTGTTGTGATGAAACAGAAAAGGTCAGGTATTTAATTAAGCTGAATGAAAGATTTGTGGGAACTATCCACAGGTCATGAGATTTATATCATGAATTGCTTCCTGTTAAAGTACATAACAGCTTCATGAAGGCCAATCTGATGAGCACATGTGCTGTAACTCACTTGAACCTCTGTAGACAGGGTATGGAAACATCATCATTTAGAGGCATTGATATTCAAACCCAGGGATATCAAATGGCTCACTGAATGAGAGGCAATGAAAAACTGGGCTCTCCAGTTGTTTGAAATGATGAAAAAGAGCTCCTGCTGAGAGATGTGCTGAGATACTAACACTTCACCTCACCAAGGACACCAAATACTCATTTTGTTCTGAACGGTCTCCCCCATAAGGCTAGGAGAATGTTTTGTGCTGAACAAAATTGCACCATTCCTTGCAAATTAGCAAGAGAAGGGAAAACTTTATTTTGTTAGTATGTGATGCATCATGCATTTATAAGAGGAAGGGAGAGGGGATAGGAAAAAAAATCTTCCAATGGACTTGCTATCAACATTATACAGACCACATATTAGGCTACAGAAAAAAATTATAAAGGAGATGCATGAGGTACCCGAGTACTGTCATCAGTGTTTTTATTGCACCTACTACCATACATCTCTGTGAGGTCAGTGCTGTAACCTTGATCATACAAGTGTAGATTGGAGACATAAAGGAACTCCATTTAGAATAAGAAACAAGAAAGTCGCTTTGCAACATTTTCTCTCAATGCCGTTTCCTTATTGTTCACTTTCCTGAAGTCTAGGTACAAACCACAGTCCAGTTCCTCACAAAGTTTAAATGTTCAGTACAGTTGGATGCCAGCACACACCCATCAAACCATAGCAACTGTGGAGGCAGGCACACATCTTCCACATTTACATGGACAGCTTAGTACATATTTGTGACGCTGTAGCCATTAATTTATTAACAAGGTACCTTTCTCATGAGCAGTCAGAAATAATTCAAAAAAGACCTGCTTCTGGGCAGATAGTCTGTCACTTCCAGTCCTTTCCCAGGAATGTAGTCAAGCAGTTGAATTCTACTTTACCCTGATGCTTTCTGAGTCTTTTACCATAGAGGAAGATTCCTTGCACGTATGTTTTGTTGGAAGTGTAGAAGACGTCTCAGAAGTGCCAGCAGGCAAACAGTGTAAATGTTTACCAAATGACTTTGTTATTCCTGGTGTGATAGAACTTGTAATGTTCAAAGGACTCTTCTCATGCACAATAGGAGTAAAAGCCTGCCCTGGAGAATTAACAGAGTGTGTGGAGAATATTGAAAAACTAAAACAGAAACACAGGGAGATAAATGCACTTCCCAAGATCACAAAGCAGGTTAGCTGGTAATAATATTTTATGTCCAAACATTCTTATCTCACTTCCCCTGTACCTTTCTTACAACACTTTATAATAAAGGACAACAGAGTGATTCTCCATATTTTGTACATGTAAAAGCTCAGACTGAGAAGAACTAAGGTCTCATTGTGGAGCCAGTACTAAAATATCTTTTGCTCCTCAGCTCAGTGTTCTGTCTATAAGCTGTATCTCCCATCATTCTGGGTTTACCTGAAGGAAGCATGTTTCTCCAAGAGGACAAAAAAGCTGTTAAGATAGTTGTTTGTAAAGGATGCATATCACAAAATAGATGGGAGGCTTCTACTCTAAGAAGATCATTATAATATGGACCAATCATGGCACAGGTCTGCTACAGACTTGTATGCCAGATTAAGTGCAGGTCCTAAACTGTCTGCTGTCATTATGTGTCTCTTAAATCAGTGTTTTCTGTAGACAAAGTCAGTATCACGCTGAGAAACACTGTGATTCCAAACAAACCATACATTCAAATGAATCATCAGGCATTGACATAGGCAATGGTCACAAGCCAGACTGATTCTTTCCTGCAGTGGTGCCATTCTTTTGACCTGAATCCCAGCATAGGTGAAATCAGGAACAAGCTCTTTAGATGCAGATTCCTTGTGGTGGCATGAAATGTACAGAAAGAGCTGGAAAACCCCTCTTTCCTGCATGTTGTACTGACAAATAATATTAACCTTAGTCACACAGAGGATGAAAATTCTTTGTGTGAAAAGAACAATTTCAATAGATAGTATGAAGTTTTAACCTTATGACCTGACCACTCTTATTACTAGGACAAAAGCTATTATGTAGCTACAAAGTGAAAAGCTATTACCACTACAATGTGCTCTATTATCTTCCAATTCATGGGCAAATCATGCTGGGTTTAGTAGGTATCCAAAGGACTGTGGGCCCTCTAGTAGCAGTGCCTGGTTTTGTGTGAGATAATTGTACACTTAAGTATTTGCAGATTCATCTTTCCTTGTTAGATCAGGGTGCCAGTGAACTTATGCAACACATGTACAACTAACTCTGTTTAATGCAGACTGCAGATCTGTTATATGACATATATAACTACACCATGACATTGCCATGTTCTACTGCCAGTAGAACTGCAGCATACACATTTAGGCAGGTGAGATTCAGCACAGTAAGCAAATCCTACTGCACTAGTTAACAAAGTGATAGCAATGCGTAAGTACAGTACTTGTATTCCATAGTAAATATAAGCATTCATCTCAATTGCCAAGTACAAGAAACACATCGCTTAATTTGCACCATGTATTTTATGGTACACTAAATATATTTTACTAAAACAATGAAGACTGCATCTTATACTTCCATTGTTCAATGCACATTCTGTTTTACAGCAATATGAGTATTTCATTTCCTAAAACTATAATTAATTTTGGTACACAAGGAACAATTATGAAAAAACAGCACTAAGACTAAATATGGTGTCTTCTACACACAGCCTTCCTTTTTTAAGTCTGTGCAGGACAAGTGCATTGTATGCATTTTCTGTTAAACCATTTGACACATGGTTTTAATTGCAAATCAGTGACACACCGTACTGACTTTTGCCATGGGCTGGGATATTTTTTTGCTATTAACATGAAATGTAATATGAAAGAAGATTTGCTTAGATTGCTGTGTGTACTTCTTAATGTCGTCAAGAGCAAGTATTTGCACACACCTTTAGACATTTTAAGCTTCCTGGTAATGCATTCTCTATAATTTGCTTTTTATATGGATCACTAATTGTACTCTTATTTACTAAGTCCATGATAAAACAGATTTTTGACTAATATAAGTCAGTGTAGCTTCATCAAAGTAAATGGAGTGTTTCCAGCAGAATAATTGGTTGCTGTCCATTTCATAATAAATATGGCTTTGTCTACATTAGGAATAAAACTACCAATATCAGCATTTTCATGAGAATGATTTCTAGCGAGAGAAAAGCTTGTTATCTATGTTTTCTGTGCTAGTCCCCCTTTACTCTGAAAAAGATACTTTCCTTAAGCTACGAAGATCTACTAGTTGGGGCTTCTCTTATGTCATAATCCTATATTGTAAACTAACAGCACAGGAACTATCAATCAGGGCTGTGATTCATGAGAGTGTCCTCAGGACAAAGCAAAACTGCAATAAAACTGAATCCTGAATGCAGAGATCTAACAAAACTGGACCACTGGCAGAACAACCTATAGAGAAGGATCCTCAAAACTCCAATTAAAACACTCTGAATGATCTAAAGCACTATCTTTCTGTACTCAAGCCTCTCAGGCAAAAGTTCTGAGGGTCAGTTTCCTACAATATAAAAGCCAGATACATGTAAGACATATATACTTATATCCTGAGTTTTCTTTCTCTTCCGATGATTACCTCTTTATCCCACAAAAACTATGAAACTATTACCCGTTAGATATAGCACATTCCCACATGCATGGCTTACAGTAGGGCACAGAAAGTACAGTGGTAACAAGGAGGCAATTGAAGAAACCTTAATTTGAAGCCATATCTTGTAAAACAACACTGACAGGGCCAGCCTGTGGATATCATGCAGGCCAAGTCCTCCAGGACTCTTAGAGCTTCCTGCGAAAAGTAGCTAGGCTTGCTATTTGTATCAGCTGTTCTGCTCTATTTAGTCCAGATAACTCCCCTTTTTGGACATTATATTCTGGAATGAAAATTATGTTATTTAAGAATAAATATTTTCTGAAGTTACATCCATGCTTCCCTGCTGCCCTGTCCTCCCCCCAACATCATCCAAAAAGGGAGCCACTCCATAATAACAGTCCTAGAATAGTTTTCCATGAATAGCTATGCTTGCTACTTTGTTCATTGGCTCCTTTTAGTTAGTCGTATTTAATGGCAAAAGATTCCACCATATCATGAAGATATTGCTAGTTAAAGAAATGTTGCTGTGTCTCAACCTTGAACACAAATTACATATATGTTGTGGGGTTAAAGTTAAGAAATTATTTTGCCTGGCTAGCATTTGGGACCTTAGAAATAGAGCAAGGAGAACTTTTTGTCCTAACAGCTTTAAAATACTGTCTTTTGAAAATGAAGCTAAGCTCATTGAAGATTCACTAAGAAGTTTGCAAATGAAGTTTATAAAAAATGGTAATTACTTTTTACAGACTCAAAGATTTTTTGAGAAACAATCATTAAAACATTTCTGAGTTTTTAATAAAAAAACAAGACAAATATCAAAGACAGGAGCTTTGCTGCAAAACTTTCATGCTCTAGAGCACATGCACGTTAGGTTGAAAGCCTTTTTTTATCATTATGCCTGTATCTTTTATTCAACCCTAATGAAGACTACAGAAAAAAAATAGTATCTCAAATATTATTGCTATTCGTCGTAATTATTCCTAAAAGTATGGAAGTTATACTAATTTCTACATAGTCCTGATAGCCTTCAAGAGAAGTGTTCAAGGTACAGTTATGAAACACTGTTTTCCCCGATATGATTCTGATGTCTGTTAGGACATATCTATTGGTGTTTTAAATTTATAGTGAAAAGCCAGGCAGAAGTATGGTAGAAGGAGGGCTAGCAAGAATTTGGATGGTAAAACAGGTTGGCATTAAGATTCAAAATGTTTGATTCAGATAAGGTGTTTAAAGTGCCATAAGATCTGATATTCTGTGATTCTTTTCCATTATTATATGACAATCTCATGTCTTGATATTAAAATGTTGGGGAAAATTGAATGCAAAGCTTGACTCTTCAAATACACACTGGGAGCAAAATAAGAGCACATCATATTTTTCACTGTGTTTTATAGCTAGATATATTGTTATAACAGGGATCAAAGACAATGCCATATGACATTTAACGGTCCTAAGTACTGATGTAGAAATCTTTGTAATGAATGAATCATCAACAAATACCAACCTGGGGGAATACCAAATACCAAATCTGGGAGACTGTCATAATCACAGCCCTGAAAAGTATTGAAAATAAACACTGACATTATTTGGAAACAACTTCATCTATTGCTAGTAAGCTTGCTATTTTTATTAAAAAGGAAAATTTCAGTTTTAATAATGTTTCAATTACAGGAGAGGGTTGAAAAATGTCCTGAAAATAATTTTTTGTTTCTTTGTTAAGTGGTTTTTTTCTGTACCTTTCAGCCTGTTCTAATGAAATGTTTGACCAGGTTGGGTATTCTCCCAACCTGGCTTCTGAAGCATGTGACTAACCCTCTGTATGACACAGAAAGTGTCTAAATATTCTACCTGTCTGTATATCCTAGAGGAAATGTGATCTCCAAATACTACAGAAAAGAATATCAGTAACAAGGTGAACTAAAAAACTTCACCTCCCTCACCACCAGAAAGAGCTGGTCCAGACGAGCAAAGACTACATACTCCAGCACATGCTTCTGCTATAGGGAAAGCAGTGACCATTGAATCATCAGTGTGGACAATGGAAGCAAGGAAAATCTCCCTGAGAAGGTTAAAAAAAAAAATCCACATTGAGCTTAAGTTTCAGGAGATTATAGTGCCCAGTCCTGGAATATTTTGTTTTGGGGCAAAAAACCTATGCCCTTTATACTTTCCTGGGAATTAGGAATGAAATGGTCCCCTAAAACTGCACTGGATTCTGGTTTTCCTGGATTTCTTTCAGGTCTTAACCTATATTAATCTTGACATTAATGGCCATCTTTCTGAAGCACTGATTAATTTTTAACAATTTTTTTCAAGAAACATCTGTTTATTTCATGTTGTTACAAATATTCTTCCACCTTTTTAGACAGTATTACTAATGCAGATAATGATCAGAGACATTTGACAAGGAAAGTTTTCTTAAGCATACTGTTATGGACCAGTGTGATCTGTTGTTCTCCCTTACAGATTTCTGCATTTCAAGAACTAGCTTTCCTAGCGGTGTGTCCTTACTCTGTGAAGTGCTAAGACATGGATCCACTGGTCTGAAGAAGGATGATGTGACAACGCAGCTGGGAAAGAGTGAATTTGTGGCAGAAGAGGGGACCAATTCAGTCAACCAACAGTAGGCATTATGGGGAGTCTGAACAGTCATCTATTCCTTCTGATTCTTGTCTAAAACAGACTGAAAAGTTATTTTGTGGGCTTCCTTAGAGCAATAAGAAGTCCAGGGTGTATGACCATATTTATAAAACTGCTTTGACTAGAACAAAGGGAAAGAGGAAATGGACTGTGTGCATTTGTACTTGGCTAGACAATTACCTTTCTTCAAAAGGCTCAATAGTACATAATTGTGACAATATCTTATTGCCATTTTATCAATAAGGAAAATGCAGCAAACAGTAGCGAAGTTTCTTACCCAGTATTTACCCAGCAAGGCCAGACACGCTAATGAGAGTATATCAGTCTTGTTGAAATTTTTCCTAGTGGGCACCTTTCCAGGGGTACACCCTTCCCTTACCTCACACCAAAAGATAGCCCTTAAGTACCAAACACTGAGATTTATAACAAAGCCACAACATTTCAGAACCATCTCCTGACTCAGACAGAAAAAATATTTGCACATTCTCAACAGTGCAGCATCTGTAACCACTTTCCCAGTGAGGTTTGCAGAGTGGTTTCCCAGAGAGGTTTGGGCTGAGGCCCAGAGCTTTTTGTTATTGATTATGTTTGAGAGGAGAAACCTTTGAGTGGCAGCAAGATACCTTGGGAAAGGGAACTAGAACAGGTATGACCAAATCTGAGCCATACTATAAGTTTGACAGTGGCTGGGGATGCTGCCTGCCTACTGAAGAGGTGGAGCTCAGCATACGTCCCTGCCATCTCCAGCATCTTGTGCCTGGGAAACACAGAAGTAATAGCTATAGCCACAGATCTTGAGATAACTTGTGCAAGGTAAGACTCGGACCTTTTTGCATGGAGTTTACTCAGAAGTGAAATGAGGAAGGCAAAAACTGGGGACCCCGTTCCTCAGCCCTTATCTGTGAAGATACCACTGTGTCTGTATATTCTCCTAGACTCAGTTATATATTGAATAGGGCCAAGTGTGTGAAGATGTTAATTTTATTTTGCCAATAAGTAATTAAGTTCCAATAAGGAGCTCTGGACTCAGCACTAGAAGTCAACAGGCAGAAGAAAGCAGAGCTGAAATGTGCTTCCTCCTGGGCTTAATTCATGATCAGTTAAGAAGATGCCATAAGGCATGGTCATGGTGATCAATGCATGGAGCAGGTGCTCTTTATGAATTGGCTGAAATGACGCCTGTCATCCAATTCCCTGCTCTGCTCTTGAACTGCTGCTGAGAGAGGCTCCAGGCTGAAGGCACAGTGGCCCATGGATAAGTCCACACCAGAGCAAGGGGAGGAGTTGATTGGAATGTTAAACTCTAAGGCACCAGGGGTTGAGACAGTAATGGATATGCCTTCAAATTGTTGGAACCCATGATTAGAGAGACACGTTATAGGAGGTACTATAACAGGAACAACTGGAAGCAATGGAGGATGAGCCTCACATGAAACAGTGCAAATGCAGCAGTAACCTGACCTGAGCTGGCTTTGGTGCCCCAATAACTCCACACAACACACCATCTCCCCTGTCCTGAATGAGCATTACAACAAATGGAGCCCAAAGTGTGGAATACATGAACTCAATGGACATTTTACAGACATTTTACAGGGGTGGCCGATAGACTGAGGGAATGATATCTGTGTATATATGAAAGGACAGGAAGAGGGTGGTTAATGAGGATGTGTTTGGTATTGTGGGACCTGAGCACAGTGTAAGTGGTGTGGAATAAGGGATGCAGATTGTATTGGGTCTGGCTGGAAGAGTCAATTTACTTCATGGTAGGGCTTATAAAGCCATGTTTTGGATTTGTGACAAAAACAATGTTGACAACACAGTAATGTTTTAGCTATTGCCGAGCAGTGCTTACACAGCATCAAGGCCTCTTCTGTTTCTCACACTGCCCCACCAGCAAGTAGGCTGGGGATGTGCAAGAATGTGTGTGGGAGGGAATACAGCCAGGACAGCTGACCCCAACTGACCAAAGGGATATCCCATACCATATGACATCATGCTCAGCGATAAAAGCTGGGTGAAGAAGGAGGAAGGGAGGATGTTCAGAGTTATGGTGTTTGTCTTCCCAAGTAGCCATTACAAATGATGAAGCCCTGCTTTCCTGGAAATGGCTAAACATCTGCTTGCAAATGGGAAGCAGTGAACAAATTCCTTATTTGCTTTGCTTGCACACATAGCTTTTGCTTTCCCTATTAAACTGTCTTTATATCAACCCACAATTTTTCTCACTTTTACCCTTCTGATTTTCTTCCCCATCCCACTGGGGGGGAGTAAGTGAGTGGCTGTGTGGGGCTCAGCTCTCTACTGGGGTTAAACCATGACACCAGTGAAACAAGTCTCTGGGAAAAAGCTGTGGCTTTGGCTCCTTTATTTCATGGGAGTGTACTTGCTGCAGTGCGGCCTTACCCATGGGCCACAGTCCTTTTCAGAGGTGTACCTGCTGCAGTGTGGACTTGTCCATGGCCACAGATGCATCAGAAAACATCTTTCCATGTCCCATTGCTGCTGTCCCTCCTTTCCCCAATGATGGAAAAAGTTGGTGGGAATATTTCTTCTTAAAACCAAATCTGTCATCAGTCAGTCCTGAGCAAAGCGCACCTTCATAACAGACAGGATTCTATTTTTACTATTATGAAATCTGCATTTCAAAATGTATTTGACCAAATATGTAGCTTCAGTTCTGGAAGCAAGAGCTCTGCAGTACTTAATTAAGGTACAAATAGCTGCAGGCACTTGCATAATTTTTAGCTACTTGCATGCAAAATTTGCAGCATTTTTGTTACACATCTGCTCAGATAATACTGTACACATGTGGTCATTACAAGAAACACAGAAATATAGCTCTTTTGACTATGGCATGGTGTTTTCTTTCAAAAGGCATACCAACCTTCAAATTAACGATGTAGGAAACTAGAAGGAAAATCAGATGATCGAAAACAGTGCTTAGATGATAAGGCAGAAACATTGTAGGAGTTTGATAGGTGGAGGGACAGAATGGCAGAACTTTTTAGGCGTTTTGCCATCTACTGTCAATGAGCTTCAGTGTTCTCTCCCACACAAAATACAACTGTCTTCACAAGGAATTCACAATTTTTGGATGTGCCATAGAGATCAGGCACATTACCAGGAGGTGATGGTCCTCTGCAGAGAGTTCTGGTCTCACTAGATGCCAATGCTGAGACTTCAGTCTGTCAGTGAGCCAGTGTATCGAATGAGGTAGTTGCAGCACAGTCTCTAGATATTTTTAACATAGAGGAACAGGCTTGAAGCAGGCATTCCAAGAATGTCTTTGTTCATTTCTAAAAGTTCCGGTTCTCCGAATTGTCAGAAGTCAGCTGTAAAGTTCTGTTTCTGTATGGGGGAACAATCACCTCGTTATTAACCCAATAACCTTCCAGCCATCAACACTTTGGATTAGATCTGAAATAATAGTACATGCTCTGGAAACAGAACTTGCTTCCACTCAGTTTGCACACACTTTTCCTGTTGTTTAAAAGCAAGGCCCTTTAGTGCATCAGTGGTAAAAACAGACTGCCTGTCCTGACTGTGATGTTTCTCCTGCTGGCCTGTTCTGAAACCAGCGTTTCCTGTGCTTTTCTAAAACTTACTCCTGCACAATTTTGGTTAAAAGCAGGAGCCAGGCTTTCTCAAAGCTGTGTGTTTAATCACACTGCAGTGCAATACTAGTTGAAATGGCTAACTGCAGTTCTGAGATCACACATGTATAATGGGATGTGGGAGGGAAGGAATGTTCTCAGTAAGAAATCAGGAAAAAGGCTGATCTGAATTTTAGTAGACCTAACTTTTAGCTTGCAGGTAATTAATGCTTGTAAACACTCTACTGTCTGCTTTTACCTCAGGGTCCATGTGACCTGAAGACCCAGTGTAAACCTGCTCTTACCAGCTCCAAACACCCCATACCAACGATAAAACAATAGAACATTTACCTTTCAAAAAACCCCAGACATATAACCACAGCCAGAACAGCAACCGACCAGAATCCAGTATAAGCCCCCCAGGACACCTGCATGGTACATCAGTTTAGAGCAATGAAGATTAACACACCACTGACCATATGTCCACACCACCTGGATGGGACAAGCATGTACTGATCCTGCATGGGACAAGTACATACTGATTACGTGAGAGATAGCAACCAATTAGCCCACCCCTTAACATGAGTAATTTGATTGATCTGCACAAACTGTATTATAAGACAGATAAACCATGCTTTCCTCTGTATCGGGGCCCTCCATGCATTAGGCTGGGGCACCACTATGCGCATTGCTAAAATAAGAGAATAAATTCCCTTGGTAATTCTATGCTAAGCATCCTTGTCTCCCTCCTCGGCTGGCGAAGAACTTTTACAAAATCAGCAGGGAGACTGCTTCGTACGTTTCACAATTCAAGAAGAATATGTATTACCTCATTCATGCTGTTTCTCATCTTAATTTTTCTCCTTTTACTTCCCTCTGGATGTGTACCACGTATTTGAAATGAAATTATGTTGTACAGGTTATGTATGCCATTTTTCCACTCTGATTGATTCTGGCTCTCTGTTCACGATTAGAACAAGGTTATTTCTCAGTCACTGTAGCATACGCAAATACATGTATTCTGGCTCACTGGCAATCCTCCCTAGACAGTGATCATGCAAGAGTCGTTGTAATGACTATTCTGTTATTTCCTCTATAAGCCTATAAATATGCAAAATTAGGAAAAGAGTGGTTCATCCGCTGTAACAAAGTATCCTTTTATGTAGTGACCACTCTCCCATATTAGATCCCTTCACAAAATAGCTTATATCTGCTATAACTGTATGTAAATCCTAGCATTATTGTCTTAAGTCAGAGTTGTATCAATAGAAGGCTGAACCTCTGCCACTCTATTCTCTCCAACAGTTGTAGAAATAACCGTTGCTGCCTGACCTGAATCCCCAAAATAGACTACATGTTCATTCGTGACAGCACAGAATCTCAGATTTTAATGCCACAGTGGAGTATGGTGCAGTAGAGGCTAACCTTCTGAAGAGAATCACAGGTGTCTTGCTAGAGAGGTTCTGGTTTTGAAGTGACAGAATATATAAAGCTCTTGGTGCCTTCAGACAATGTGTCAAGCCTGGATAAGCCTATCATGGAATTCCATGGAAGGTAGCCCTCATTCTGTAAAGGTACTGTTAGGGACTGATTCAAAATCCATTAACATCAATGAGAAATTATTTGCATGAGATATAGGTGACTATATGACTCTGGCTTGCTTCAGTCCTATTAAATACAAGTTTGTATAGTAAATTCCTGTCTTGTCCTGGTCAAACCTTCCCCATCCAAACAGGATTTTGACAGGAATCACCAATTTCACAGAAAGCATCAGCTTTCTGACTGAATTTTGTTTAAACAAAAATTCTCAGCCAAAGTTCTTTCAAGAGTTTTGAAGAGCAATCTAAGGAGAAACATTATCTTCTGAAGAGATTAAGACATGAGGCATATTTTGATGTCTTGAGACCCAGCAAGCAAAGTAAATTAGTTTCACCTCTTGCTCCCCCACCAACAGTATGGTTATGTTGCTGCAGCACAATGCACTTTCTCTCTGTCCTGTTCATGCTGATACCATCAGCCAGATACAGGCCCACAGATCCACACTGCATTCCTTTGATGCACAGGAAAGGAACAAGAGGATCTGAGCACTCCTATGGCTAAAGAAACTCTGCTAGATGGGATTCTTCAAAAGGTCTCACCCTTTCTCTTTTCCTTTACTGATCCTGGCATGTGTATGATGTACACAGAGGTTCACACTTTGAGGGAAAATAAATTTGAGAGATCTTCTGATACAATTAAAGGGAACTGCTGGTAAAAATGTACTGCTGGAGTATGCTTT
Source organism: Gymnogyps californianus (assembly GCF_018139145.2). Taxonomy (NCBI): domain Eukaryota; kingdom Metazoa; phylum Chordata; class Aves; order Accipitriformes; family Cathartidae; genus Gymnogyps; species Gymnogyps californianus. Next base: position 28,583,133 of record NC_059500.1, on the reverse strand, counting down.
TGCTTCCCACACATACACACATTCCTCCATCTTTCTCCTTTCACCCATGAGTGTTCTAAGACCCACCTGCATATTGTTTACCAGACCTGTTCTCAATCTAACTCTTCATCTTCCCCCCCCCCAACCCCATAAAAGCAACAGGGTGCTTGGTAATGTAGTACTGTTATTCCATGAACAGCCACAGAAACAAGATACTTTGAAGATACTCTTGGACCAGTTTGCCAGACTACAAAAAGCTAAGTGACATGCAGCGTATATTAAAAACCCTACTCATACCTCTACCAGATTTAGTAGTTAGAGATGACATTGACACAGATCTTGGCTGCAGCAACTTAAACATTGATTCTTGGTAGGACTTCCTTCAGATCCTTTCAGCGTGACTTTGGATCAGCTCAGAAAAATGAGCAATGCACAGGAACAGCAATGTAGCATTGATTTATCATGATAAACCTTGCTTTATGAAATACATAGTGACTCTCAAATTCTCTTCATGTCAATTTCAGCAGTTTCTGTGCAGGTTATTGTGGTGGGTTGACCCTGGCCAGATGCCAGATGCCCACCAAAGCTGCTCTATCACTCCCTCTCCTCAACTGGACAGGGGAGAGAAAATAGAACAAAAGGCTCGTGGGTTGAGACAAGGACAGGGAGAGATCATTCACCAATTACCGTCACGGGCAAAGCAGACTCTGCTTCAGGAAATTAATTTAATTTCTTACCAATCAAATCAGAATAGGATAATGAGAAAATAAAAACTAAATCTTAAAACACCTTCCCCCCACCCCTCCCTTCTTCCTAGGCTTAACTTTACTCCTGAATTCTCTACCTGCTCCCCCCGCAGTGGCGCAGGGGGATGGGGAATGGGGGTTGCAGTCAGTTCATCACACATTGTCTCTGCTGCTCCTTCCTCCTCAGGGGGAGGACTCCTCACACTCTTCCCCTGTTCCAGCGTGGGGTCCCTCCCATGGGAGATAGTTCTCCGCGAACTACTCCAACATGAGTCCTTCTCATGGGCTGCAGTTCTTCAGGAACTGCTCCAGCATGGGTCCTTTCCACAGGGTGCAGTCCTTCACGAACAGACTGCTCCAGCTGCTATACCCTACAGGCTCTCAAGTCTTGCCAGCAAACCTGCTCCAGTGTGGGCTCCTCTCTCCACAGGGTCCCAGGTCCTGCTGGGAGCCTGCTCCAGTGTGGGCTTCCCACAGGGTCACAGCCTCCTTCGGGCACAGCCACCTGTTCTGCCATGGGGTCTTCCACGGGCTGCAGGTGGTTATCTGCTCCACAGTGGACCTCCATGGGCTGAACAGGGACAACCTGCTTCACCCTCGTCTTCACCACGGGCTGCAGGGAAATCTCTGCTCCAGCACCTGGAGCACCTCTTCCCCCTCCTTCTTCATTGACCTTGGTGTCTGCACGGTTGTTTCTCTCACATATTCTCACTCCTCCCTCTGGCTACAGTTGCTATTGTGCAGCGATTTTCCCCCCTTCTTAAATATGTTATCACAGAGGTGCTACCACCACCACTTATTGGCTCAGCCTTGGCCAGTAGTGGGTCTGTCTTGGAGCTGGCTGGCATTGGCTCTATCAGATATAGGGAAAGCTTCTGGCATCTTCTCACAGAAGCGACTCCTGTAGTCCCCCCACTACCAAAGCCTTGCCATGCAAACCCAATACAGATATGTGTAAGAAACCAGTAGACAAAATAAACAACAAACAATTCTGGAAACGTTAGCAGCTAGATACTAACATGATTTCTTCCTAAAATAACAAGTTTAGAACAATAAAAAGACTAATTTTTACTGGCATGTGTGGCTAAGTGATGACAAGAGATGTTGATGAGTAAGGGTAGTATAGTTTGCAGTGACACTCTTGAAGCTGGAGCCGGCCGACACAGTTTATACTGCCTTCTATGTTGTATGGGTTGGAGCCATGCAGTGGCTTGGAAAACTGGCAACAACATGACTGGCAAGTAGGGAAAAGAGAAATTTCAGGATGCCCATATTGGGAAAAATTATAAAAACTAGCTTTATCCCGTTCTTTTCGAGTAGGACATGTATCCACTCACCAAAAAGCTAACATTAAGGAAGCCAACTGAACTCAATGCCAAAGCTGACTGGCTAGCTTGAATTAATATTGCTACAGACCCTGATTCCACTAAATGGAACGGGTTAGCCCACTGGCTGCATGCCTCATTAGGACATAGTGGTACAGATGATTTACTTAAGCACATATCAGGGAGTGGCCACTAATCACTTGACAAGCATGTGCCTTGATATCCAGCTGTGAAATATGTGCAGAAATCAGAAAACATTGCAAGGAAGGCTGAACCTTCGCTAACCTCAGAGATGGTAAAATTCCCTAGTCCACTTGGCAAACTGATTGTGTTGCACCTCTCCCTCGAACACCCGAGGGGTGGCGCTATCTCCTCACTGGATTTGAAATGGCCTGGGTCTTGGGGAAAGCTTTCTACTGCTGAAGAACAGATGATCTTGCCACAGTGGCAGGGCTTAATCGATGATTTGCTGATACTCCTATGCCCTCCACCATGCAATAAGACAGTGGTATGCACTTTAAAAATAAAACTGTCCCAGGATAGTATGAATGCCGTAACGTCACCTGAGTATTCCAACTGCCCTACAGACCTCAAAGTAATGGTATAGTTGCGAGGTAGAATGGTCTTTTAAAACAAGATCTAAACAAAATTTACATACAGGAAAATGGGGCAAAGTCTTACCTGAGGCCATTTGATGTGTAAATAACCAACAAACACCCACTGGATACCCAGTGAAACAAGCTCATTTTCCAACCATCCAATCCCATGAAACCTCCAGAGACCCCACTGTCAACTCGTGGTTTTTCTCAGGGTGACACTGTTCTTATTGACCAGTCTTCAAAGGGTAAAATGTCTATCACTTTACTCTCTCCCCAAGAAAAAGGTATACGGATAGCCATTTTCAAATGGGGACTCTCACTATTACTGAGGCTTGGCTAATCTCCAAAACCAGATAATCTCTTATCTCTTTCAGGTAACGAATTGTATCTGGATGGATTCTTTGGCCTGGATGGGACTAGAGTGCACACAGGAAATCATAACCTTAAGATGACCACGACATCTGTGGTACTGTGCTCATCCTTATTTGTATCTTTTTTTCCTTATCCCAAGAATGGAACAATAATCCTATCATTCAATTTATGAATACAATTTCTCAACTAGGTAAAGTACCAGATTGTTGGCATTGTCTACTCCACCCTCAATCATTTTTTGGGTGGTTAGCTGCACCTGTTTCTGAAGCATCTTGGTATCATCCTAATTTGGCACACTTACTCCCCAACACTCTGAATTATCAACACCAATCTTCTAAGGCACATTCTTATGATATAGCCCCATGGTGTATTAGAATGCCCTAGAGCACAAACTCAACCTGGGTGGGAAATCGCAATTACAGTCTGTATTACAATCAAACCCAAACACTGTTTCAATTTAATGTAACACAGTATAAGCTTGTATTGGTTCTGACCTGAAATCCTCAGGGACCTGCAATAATGAGTCAGCAATAACAAATGATTATGATTTTGGCAGTCTAAAACTCTGGAATCTTACATAGAATATTAACTATAAAAATTGTGACAGATTCTACAGTTTCAGTGGTCCTAATTAAACATGTGGTCCACATGGTATATCTGGCTGTTTAGGTCACTACCCCTTTTGGATAATCCTATTAAGCCGAACATGCTTAATGAAATTTGATTGTCCTTCCTATCCATAGTGCTCACTTTGCCAACAACACAAAAACTGCTGGCAAACTGGTGACCTACCATTTTGACAACTGGATGGTTCTGGCTCTGCGGCACAAGTGCCTATAAAAGTGTGCCACCACAATGGGCAGATACTTATCTTGCTCCCTATGTATTTCAAGAAAAAAATTTAACTTTTACCTTCTTACACAACAATTATCCTGTACACAATAAGTGTAATGTGATTAATCCCTTGGTAGAAAGATGAACCAAATTCCACCAATTTATACATGCATTGTTTCCAACTTTAGGTACTGTTGAACTTGAAACAGCTATTGTAAATATTTCTGCTGTGTTTCAAGTTATTCAGAATGCTACTGTAAAGGCTTTAAAAAATTTGCAATCTGAAATTTAGTCACTTCATCTAATAATTAAGCTCTAATTATAACTACAACCTTGTGGCCAGTTCTCATTCTACAAAGGATCCTTAAAAGAACCTGTCCCCATTGCATTGGGTAGCATTGGGTGACACACACCACAGGGTGAGATGCCCAACCAGCAGCCCCAGAATTGGGAAATGCTTCTTTCTGGGGCAGGAAGTGCTGTCACTGTTTCCTTCTAAGCAGAAGTGGAACTGTGAGGTAGGTAGGGGAGGTGGCACTGGCACCAAGGCTCAGGGGTGCCTGTTGGGATCCAAGCCCTGAACCCACAGCTCATCCAGGGCTAGATTCCAGGTGAGCCACAGCTTTGGAAGGCCTGACTAGCTCTGTAGGGCCCCAAAGCAGCTGGGCAGTGGCCCAGGTCAAGGAGGACTGTCAGACCTGTTGGGCTCACAGCATGCTCCTATGGTAGTGCTGCCCCACACAGGCCTGGTGGCAAAGCCCCTGAGAGAACAGGGAGTGGAGACAGAAGCCCATAGAGGCAGGGCTAAGATCTTAGCTTCAGGGTAGGGCCTGGCTGAGAGCCCTAACCTGTGCCCAGGCTGCCCTCAGAGGAAGCCTGTTACGACCCGGACCGGACAGACCAGAGGGTCGTAGAGGTTCTGGGATCCCCCCGGGCTAAATTAAGGTGAAACGACACCAAACGATCACTTTGAACGCTTTATTCGAACAATCCAAACTGTGGAAGGCATAACGGTGGGCAGCGTGGGTTGCAGCAAACCGTTCACAAGAAGAGAGAGAAGAGAAGAGAGGAATAAGGAAAAAAAAGAAAGGGGGGGAGAAAGAAAAGAGATAGTCACCACCCTTGGATCCCGCGATGTCGGCGACGAGCGTGGCAATCCTCCGGTGATGGACGCGCGCCGTGGCTCTTTGCAGTTGTGTCTTTTATAGTCTAAATCTCCGTCCACAGTCACGCCTCTTGAAGACTTATATGGGTTCATTCCAGACAGTTCTCAACATATATAGTAGTATTCCAGAGGGTTCTTTATCTACTGAGTATGTGCGATTTATCGGGGTGGTGGTCTTAGGGACTTGCTAAGGAGCTACAAGCCCCCCGCCTCAGATAAGCTTTGTGTGGCCTCTGGCCATCTGTGCTGGGTTACCGGGCTGGTTCTGCCAGAACACAGGACTGCACACCCTCCGGCACACCCCCTGTGTCCAAGCCAGCCAACTTCTTGCTAATGGCCCTCTTTGTTACGCAGACCGCACCTTGGTTGCTACAACGTTTGAGACATTGACAGACATTAACTCTTCCAGTCCCTCACAAAGCCCCAGGCTGCAGAGCATTCCCTGGCACTGGGAAGAGGCAGCTGCAGATTGCCTGAGTGGAAGCTTCTTACCTTCATCAAAGAAGAGATGGCCAGAAGCTGACTCAGGCAGGTAATCCATTCCATGGCACTCTCACATACAGCTGCTGGCTGTAACTCAGTGAAGGGCAACAGGACCTGGGAAGAGAAAAGCTGCTGCTCTGCAACCTGCAGCTGCTCCAAGAGGCAGCTCTGCTAAGGGCCTGACCAGGTTTACACTTCGTCTCCTTGGAGCAGAAACAAAGCCTGTAACCCAGTTCTCATCTCCAGAGTTGCCAGCATCCACAAGGGAAATCCCCCAGACTGACCTGCTGTAGCCAGGCAGAGAGCCAGATCCCATCCCTGCTGCAATCTCTGCTCCTTTCCAAAAATGGCCCACGGCCAGAAGGTTCTGGGGCAAACACACCCCTGATGAAGGCAACTCTAGGCCCATAAGGAAGACAGAGGAACAAAGCTTCAGGGCTGGTACAGGCAGGTCCGAGTGGGTTGCTGCCCTGCTCGGGCCTGGGGAGGCAAGCACAGTGGCAAGTGGCCAGCAGTGCCAATTGCCAACTGTGTGGGGCCAAGGAAAGAGGTTCCCATGCCTCCCCTGCTTTGGGGCAAGGCAATGGTTTGGATCAGTGTCAGCCTGGAGCAGTAGAGGACAGGGCTTTGCCCTTACACTGCAGGGGTACGGTGGAGGGAGATGGGACTCTTAACTACAGCCAGGAGACACTGGACTCGCAGACGAGCGTGGTGGGTGTATTGGGTCTGGCTGGGATGGAGTTAACTTTCCCCACAGCAGCCATTATAGAGCTGTGCTTTGTATTTGTAGCTAGAATGGTGTTGACAACACACCAATGTTTTGGTTATTGCTGAACAGGGCTTGCACAGCATCAAGGCTGTCTATCCAAACCCCATCAAAAGGCCAGTAAGCTAGGGGTGGGCAAGAGTTTGGGAGGGGACATAGCCAGGACAGCTGACCCAAACTGACCAAAGGGATATTCCATGCCGTATGACGTTGTGCTTAGCAATAAAATAAAAGCTAAGGGCGGGGGGAGGGATTTGTTATTAAGGCGTTTGTCTTCCGAAGCAACCACTGTGCGTGCTGAGGCCCTGTTTCCCAGGCAGGGAAGGCTGGACATCACCTGCTGATGAGAAATAGAGAATAAATCTTTTTGCTTTGCTTTGCTTCCATGCACGGCCTTTGCTTTTCTTCATTAAACTGCCTTTATCTTGATGCACAAGCTTTTTCATCTTATTTTCTCCCCTGTGCTGTTGAGGAGGGGGAATGATAGAGCTGCTTGGTGTGCACCTGGCAGCCAGCCAAGGTCGACCCACTACAGTCCTTTTTGGTGCCCAACATGTGGCTTGAGACAATGGGTGTTTTGAATTGAGCATGCTATAGCTATAACAGTTATTAATTGGCAGGTTCCTGTGTCTGTGGAGTTTGCTTGCTGCACTGAATATCTCTTTATTTTGCTCAGCTTGGGAACACGTTAATACAAACAATGGTAATGATGTGGTTGGCCCTGGCACTGATGCACTTACTGTGCTGCAGGAGCTATCTTGTGGAGAGGATGAGACAATACACCTTCCTCTTCTCACCTGAGATCAATGTGGGTGATTTTATTGCACAGGCTTCCGAGGTCCTTGTTTACTCTTATGTATGTGAGCTGTTTAATACTACCAACTAACATTGTTGGCTTATTGTCAGATTTGTGGCAAAAACATCCTACTGTGACTAGTTCTGGAGGACCCATGCACCCTTGGCATAGACTACCTGAGGATAGCATACTTCAAGGACCCAAAGGGGCTTTTGGTGTGCTTACCACGAATACTGAGAAGATTAAACAGCTTGCCTGGCCTCTTGGAAGATCCCTCTGTTGTGGCCTTACTGTGGGTTGATGAACAGCAGGTGCCGATTGCTACCATGATGATGCACCAGCAGCGATATTGCACCAACTGAGACTCCCTGGTTCCCATCCATGAGCCGATTCACCCACTGGAGAGCGAAGGAGTGATCAACAAGACTCAGCCATCTTTTAAATGTCCCATATGGCCAGTGCAAAAGTCTGATGGAGGGTGGAAGTTAACAGTGGACTATCATGGCCTGAACGAAGCCACGCCACTGCTGAGTGCTGCTGTACTTGATGTGCTGGAGCTCCAATTCAAACTGGAGTCAAAGGCAGACAAGTGTTATGCTACAACTGATACTGCCAATGCGTTTTTCTGAATTCCTTTGGCAGCAGAGGGCACCAGTTTGCTTTCATATGAATGGGTATCCAGTACACCTGGAATCGACTGCCCCAGTGGTGGAAGCACAGTCCTACCATTTGTCATGGACTAATCCAAGCTGCACTGGAAGAGAGTGATCCCCCTGAACATCTACCATACATCAATGACATCATCATGTGGGACAACAAAGCAGTGCTAGGTGGGCAGCAGGGTCTAGGGGTGGGAGTCTGGGATTTGATGTCTAAGGAATTGAGTAGCAGGGCCTCTAGGGGCTGGTGAAGAAGCCAAGACACCCAGGTTCTTTTGGTGTTGAGAAAACAGTTGGGGCTAGGAATTAGAGCAGAGTAGGGTTTGTGAGCAGCAGGGCACCTGGACTTCCTGGAAAGCAACAGGATCTAGTGCTCCTCTCCCCAGCCGCTCCTCTCATGAGATGGGGATCTCCTCCCAGTCATATCTGTGCTGATGGTCGAGAGTTACGTCTGCTTCCCTGGTGTCGCAGGTAGTTTTCCACCTACATCCCATCACTCAGCTGAACATGGAGCCTCAAATGGCCCTGCTGAACTCTGCCCCATGAGGGAGTTGTGTCCCCAGGACAAATAGATTCTGAATGAGATGATCCCCCAGTATATCAGCCCTAGACACCTAAAATGGGCCTGGGGGAAAATCTCCCTTCCCTCTTCCTGCACTGCCTGCCCAGGGAGTGACTCTACACAGCCCTCAGTTGTACCACATCGAGACATAGGAGCAGGGAACATGAGGATTTAGGGCTGTGGGGGACAGGACAGGGGGACATGAGAACAGGGGAACAAGGGTCCCACTGCCTGTGAGAGGTGCTCCACTTCTGGAGGAGTGTCCTCATGCTCTGCCCCTATATCAAACAGGGCTCCACTGTGGGCCAAGCCGGGGGAGTTCAGTACTTACAAGGTCAGGAAAGACTGGGTTCTCTCCAGCTCCTTCCCCTGCAGCCCAGCAGTGTCCTGGCCCATCCCAGCTTGGAGAGTGTCAGCAGTTCTGGGCAGAGCATGCAGTCCTAGCCACTTCAGCCCCTCCATAGTCCTGGGGGCTGCACTGTCTGACTGGGCCCATCAAGACCAAATGGGCTGGGAGTGGCCACACCAGGCCAGGCTGGCTGGAGAAGATGAAATAAATTAAAAGACCACATTTTCATTCTTGCATCAAAACATGTATATTTTTTTAATTTTCCAAAACTGAAACCAAATTATTTGGCATTTAGATTTGAGCTTTTCCAGTTGGTGGCAAAAGAAGGAGGAATGGGAAACTAGGATAAAGGAAGGAAAGGAGAAATGCAGCTGGAGAGACAAAGTGCAAACACTGAAATGACCACAAGCAGGCTAAACATAGTTTCTGTTTTCCTTGTTGCTGTTGTTGAAATAACCAAAATACTAGGATTCAGTAACAACAAAACTCAATATGAAGGAAAAACTCGAATATGATGAACATTAAGTTAACATTAAGCTTAAATAAAAAAAAAAACATTGCAGTAATCCCCGCTATAATTGCTCTGGGCTTGGTTAATGCGTCGTTTCTTTAAAAGCAGGAAAACCTGGTTTTGCGCATGAACCAGCCTCCTTCTTCAGCAGCTGGGGGTCACACGGCTGTAAACTGAAGAAATGCAAACTGTGAAGGAAGGACACACGCATGAGCAGCCGGCGGCTCCACGTTGAAAAAACACAGCAGCTCCGCAGCTTTGGTGATCCCAGAATAATGTCACAATGTGTGTTTTCAGGAAGGCTTTGGGCTTTGCAGAAAGTGGAGAAAACGAAGGTAACTGGAGCTGCATTTAAGAACTCCACGAATCAGTTTGCAGCACGTCTGATCATGCAGGGAAGGGCTCTGACCTGCAGCCGAGATGGTGATTGATGCTGTGTTGGTTGTTCGGTGTGTTCCAGCTCTCCGATAACACCTTCAGTGCCATATAGTTCTGGGAACAACAGCAATCAAACAAAAAAACCTGAGAAGAAACAAGGCAAAAAGCAGTTGACCCTAATTTGCATGATTTTAGTTCAATCTCACATACCAAAGGTATGATTCCACTCTCTTTTGCACAGAGTTGAATCAGGAGAAATTTAACTAATGTAGTGAAATGAAAAAGGACAAGCACAACTCAAAAGGGACTCAACAGACATGAAAGGAGCCAAAGTTCAAGTTTGAAGGTCAACAGTTTTGTGTTGAGCCGCTCATCTGCTGAATGCTTTCTCCTGCATTTGGAATTTGACCTGAAACAACTTCCATGTACAGACAGACACTGACAGACTATAGTTAGCCATTTGACATAATTGCACAGGGAAGCTCTCTTTAAACACACAAACAAACAAGCAAACAAAACCCAACCAACCAAACCAACTTTCATCACTGTAATTTTTTTGCTCAATCTCATAAAATTAAACTTAGGAAATATTATAACAGGAAAAATAACACTGCATATAGTCCCTCTTGAGCAGAATTTCTCCCTGCCTAGTCTTCCACCTCCCCAGATTCAGCGATTGTCGTGGTTTAACCCCAGCCAGCAACTAAGCACCACGCAGCCGCTTCCCCCTCCCCCCTCCCAGTGGGGTGAGGCGGAAAGAAAAAAAAAAAGTAAAACTCGTGGGTTGAGATAAGAACAGTTTAATAACTAAAGTAAAATATAATACTAACAATAGTAATAATGAAATATAATAATAATAATAGTAATGAAAAGGAATATAACAAAAAAAAGGGGGGGAAAGGGGGGAGGAAAAAAAAACAGTGATGCACAATGCAATTGCTCACCACCCGCTGACCGATGCCAGAGCCGCGATCCGCCCCTCCAGGCCAACTCCCCCTGTTTACATACTGGGCATGACGTTCCATGGTATGGAATACCCCTTTGGCTAGTTCAGGTCAGCCCTGGCTATGCTCCCTCCCAGCTTCTTGCACACCTGCTTGCTGGCAGAGCATGGGAAACTGAAAAGTCCTTGGCTGAAGATAAGCGCTAGTTAGCAACAACTAAAAGATCAGAGTGTTATCAACATCATTCTCACACTAAATCCAAAACACAGCACTGTACCAGATACTAAGAGGAGAGTTAACTCTGTCCCAGCCGAAACCACGACAGCGATGTAAAAAAAAAAAGAAAAACAGTCAAACCAATCAAAGACACCAGTTTACTAGAATTGTTCTAGACTAACTGAGAACACACAAAAATATTGTTTCTGGTGCCATCAGAAAAATTACAGTAATTTTTGTCAAGCCTTACCTGCAAACAGGAAGGAAGAACAAGGAAAAGTTGGAAAGGTGCTTCTACCTCTAGCTGCATGTTAAAGGGCTATTTCAAAGAAGTGCATTATTCTTTACCAAAATGCAATCACACATCCAGGAAAAGCACCTCTACAGGTGATCTTGTTCAGGCTGCAGTTACAGTCCCGTAAATGAGAAGTGAGTTTCTGATTTGGTGAAGTTGAACTGGGTCCAGCTCTAGAATTACAAGTTACAGCACAGTAGATTCTGTGAGTGTGGATGGGCTCAAACCATTGAAAACAGAGAAGAAAAATAGCTGGCAGGAGAAAAAGGAAAAAAAATAGAGAACTGCTGAACTAGGTAAATGGTAATGAGGGCTGTCTGAATACCTCTTTCCTGCTCAGCAGAGTGTGCTCACCACTCATCCAGGTTTCCAATTGCATGTTGAAACTTGTGACGTATTTTCCTGCTCCCACAGTTGCCTTTTTAGACAAGATTTCCTGTTTTCATGGCTGAGGGCAGCCCTGCTACCCACCATGACATGCACAGGCCTGTCATTTCTCTTGCTCTTTCACGCCACTTTTTTTCACCTCTGGTACAGCAGCAGGTGATGTGTGTCATGTGTCACACTGCTGTGACAGGCTGCAAACCCAGGTGCCTTTTAACTCACTGTCTTGACACTGTTTCCTTCAGCTTCTCTCCACCCCTCTGACTCTGGTCCTGATTTCATTGACTCCCCCCTCCACAATTCAAGCAAGCACAACAAACACAGACTATGCCAACTATGCCAAATTATGCCTTTCTCACTGTACAAAAAGGATAAGGATTAGAAACCTAGGAACCAGTGCAACGGGGAGGGCTACAGTGCTGAAATCTTCTCTGTCAGTCCACAAAGAACCCTTTGTTGAACATGGATGGAAGATAGAGCATTTTGTGGAATTAACCATGAGACTTTCCATCAGAAGCTCTTCATTTCTCTTACGGCTAGATTAACTCTTGAAGTGCTACCAGGAAAAAAGTGGGGGAAGCGCTATGGCAAAATTACAGTCTTTTAAGTCCTATGAAGGACTGCACCCCATGGAAAGCACCCATGCTGGAGCAGTTCGTGAAGAACTGCAGCCTGTGGGAAAGACCCACATTGGAGAAGTTCATGGAGGACTGTCTCCTGTGGGTGGGACCCCATGCTGGAGCAGGGGAAGAGCGTGAGGAGGAAGGAGCAGCAGAGACAATATATAATGAACTGATCGCAACCCCAGTTCCCCATCCCCCTGTGCCGCTGGGGAGGAGGAAGCAGAGAAAACTGGGAGTGAAGTTGAGCCCAGAAAGAAGGGACGGGTGGGGGGAAGTTGTTTTATGATTGTTCTTATTTCTCATTATCCTACTCTGATTTAGATTGGCAATAAATTAAACTAATTTGCCTAAGTTGAGCCTGTTTTGCCCGTGACAGTACTTGCTGAGTGATTTCCCTGTCCTTATCTGTAAGGGACTGAAAGAGTTAACGTCTGTCAATGTCTCAAACATTGTAGCAACCAAGGTACAGTCTGCATAACAAAGACGGAGGGACATTAGCAAGAAGTTGGTTGGCATGGAGACAGGGGGCACGGAGGGTGTGCAGTCCCGTGTTCTGGCAGACCCAGCCTGGTAACCCACCATATATGGCCAGACGTCACACAAAGTTTATTTGAAGAGGGGGCTTGTAGCTCCTTGGAAAGTCCCGAAGATCACCACCCCAATAAGCCGCACATGCTCAGTAGGTAAAGAACCATCCGGAATACCACCATATATGTCAAGAACTGTCTAGAATGAACCCATATAAGTCTTCAGGAGGCATGACTGTGGACAGGGATTTAGACTATAAAAGACACAATTGCAAAGGGCCACGTTGCGCTTGCCCACCACCCGAGGACCACAACCCAGAGCAGAGACCATCGCTGGATCCAAGGGTGGTGATATCTTTTTTTATCTTTCTCTCCCCTTTTCTCGTATGTCTCTTTTTCTCTTTCTGTTTTCTGACCTTATTCTGGGCACATAAAGTTAATATCATTGTGAGTTTGTCGTGGTGATATCACTGCAAGTTTGTCAGGGTAATACTGTGAGCTTGTTGTGGTAATATTGTGAGTTTATTGTGGTAGTATTGTGGCGAGAAGTTTGTTGTGGTTATACTATTTTGCCAAACCATTATCCATTGTTTTCTGCCAAGTTTTAAGCAAGTTTGAGTAAAGTTGTGATCTGAGTGAACCTCTAGAGTAATTGTCGTTGCTCCGGATTACCGCACAGAGAATCAAAAGGTTAACCTTACCCTCACCCACCGAGTGGGACAGGATATTATCTTGACCTGTGAGCCCTTCATGGTATTTTGTCCCCCCTGTCCGGTTGAGGAGGGGGGAGTGATAGAGCGGTTTGGTGAGCACCTGGTGGCTAGCCAACGTCAACCCACCACATCATATCAGTAAACGGAAATGCATCTTATAACATAAATTCCCAAACAAAAATCAGGATGAAGTGAATTGTTTGTGTGCCAACTGAATACCATGAAAAAATGCTCACATATTTGAAGAACAGGGGAACAGAAAGAAAAGCTTGCTCCAAATTACATCTTTGTCGCTGTTGTACCTTGTTTGCTATACTTTTTACTTTTCATGTAATGGGCCTGGAGAAGTCCTAACTGATCCGTGCAGGTGTTAGTGTACATCAAAGTTTGGTTCATATCACACTGCACAGGCAGGAGAAGAGCTTCTCCCATATATTTATGCTTGATGTGTTTCCTATGGAAAGGGTCCACAGCAAATTGATCTGCTCAAAGTTGTAGGTGTCAGGGCCCACTCCTGCCTTCCCTTGTCACATGTTCCCACTCCTCTCTTGGTCTGCTGGTGCAAGGGGAACCAGTTGTGACAACTCTTCTTGCTGAAAGCTCACTAGCAAAACAGTGATGAGTTTTTTGGTTGAATTGCCTTCCTGAGGCAGCTCAATCCTTGATCAGATCAGTACCAGTGCCTTGTTCAGGAAGGGTCAGCTCAGGCAAATGAGGTATGAGGGAGCACAGGGTTACACCAGCTCTAGGTCTGATTGTCCAGTTCTACCGTGGAGCCACCTCCTGCATTAAAAACTGCAATAGTAAAATGGACCTTATAGCGGATTCACACCTGAACACCTGAGGAAGGAAGAAATGCTGACTTTGTGTTTTCTTTGGATGCTGGGTTTATCTAAGTTAAACTAAGGAACAAGAGGATGAAATCTTAACTCCTACCAAAGAGGTAGATAATGGTCCGGTCTTCAGCCATTGTAAACTGACTTTCATAGGAATATAAGAATTTATATCATAAAAAGCTTGGATCTTATGTGTACTACTTCTTCCCTTAAATATTAAAATGTTTCTCTGCTTACATTACATACAGAATATTTATAGTCATAGAACTGCTGTTTGAAATTCCAGATTACTTTTAGTACACTGCTCTTCAGAATTTCACAGGCATATATATTGAGACATCTAAACTTTTAACCTGTCACAGCATTTCACAGACTTTTTCTTCAGGTTGACTTAATAAGCTATATCAAAGGTTGTAGGAAGAAACAATCAGGGTACGATCCTGATGACTGGAAAAAGGTAAGCCTCACACTCACCTTCAAGAAGGCAAGGAGTGTGGTCTAGGGAACTACAGTCCAATTAGTCTCATTTCAGTCTCCAGGAAGCTTATGGAGGAAGTCTTCCTTGGAAACCACTCTATGATGAGATGATTGGCTGATCAGACAGGGGGAGAGCAGTGGATATTGCACACTTTAGCAAGGCCTTTCACATTGCCTCCCATAGTATCCCTGCAGCCTAATGGGTAAGGCAGGGATTGACAAATGACTTGTAAGGTGGATGGCAAACTGGGTGGACCACTGGGCGCAAAATGCTGTGATGTGTGGTACAAGTCCAGCTGCAGCTGGGTATGAATGGCATACCCTTAGGGACTGATAATTAGGCCAACACTTTTTAATGTCTTTATTAACAACCAGGGTGATGGCACAGTGTCTTTGCAGCCAATTCACAGAAAGTATCAAACTTGTGGGGGAACAGTAGGTATGGAGGGGAGGGCTGCTATTCAAGAGGGACACCGACAGGCTGGAGGAATGGGCCAAGCATGAACAAAAAGAGATGTGAAGTCATGCACACACAGTGGATTGAGGCCCTGTACCAGTATAGAATTGGCACTGGATGGACAGAAAACAGCTTTGCAGAAAAGAACCAAAGAGTTCTGTGGGACACACAATTGTACGTAAGACGGCAGTGCACACTTGGCAGCAATGAAGGCCAACTGCATCCTGGGATCTCTTAGCAAAAGTATAGCCAGCAGATTCATTCCAGAATAAATTTCCAGAATTAAATGATTCTTCCTTTCTACTCAGCCCTTGTGACACCATATGTCAACATTGTGCCCATGAGGCTGATTGATTGTCCCTCATTAGCTCACTTCCCAGGTTATCCTACTTGCAAATGCCATTGGGTGGTACTTGTTCTGTTTCTGTACACCTTCTCCCACCCTCTGGAGATGACATCAGTGACATTCAGCGCTCTGTTCCCATAAGGAAGCTGTGGAATAGGCTCTCTTGTGATAAGCGTTGCTCCCTTGAACCTCCTGAGGTAAGCAATGTCTTTCCTGGCATTATAAATACTGTATGTCAATGATGTCTCTTACTCCTGCTTCATCCCTGTGCAGCCCAGGGTGGTGCTTGCTGCCTTCGCAGGAGATGAAGTGTCCCATTTCACCCTATCCCAAGAGCCACAGATGGCACGAGATATAACAGCAGTGCTTGTTGTCACCCAGAGATGGGAAACAGCTGTTGCTGTTCAGGACAAAGTTTTCCCAGCTGCCCTGAGAACAGCCATCCAGGTGGGTGTTTGCCTCTCAGTTCAGCCAAGTGGGAGTCTTTTTTGGTACTCAAACCTGAGGTTATTCTGTCTCTAGAGTTTGTCTCAGCTGCTCTGGAGCTGTATTTTCATTTGTGAGAAGGGGGCTGCTGCCATCTGATCAGGCCTTTGGAAGAACAGGACTCTGCTCATCATAAAGTGTCTGACCTCAGATAGTTCTTCCTCTTGAAAACTTCCAAGCAGCCATAATCTGCAGCAGAGGGTGACTAGGGGGGAATGCTGATAGGAGTTCTGTGGCAGTCCAAGTGCTGACAAGCTCAAGATGAGAGGAGGAGTTCCAGCAACTCCACTGCAAATGGTGGTTGGGCTCTTCGCTACCTACCATGTCCCATGGCACATGGGCAACTCTCTCTCCCACTGCTGGTCTCTGGTGCTGCAGCTCCCTGTTGGGGGGGAAGATCCCACAGGTGTGGCACAGCCTTCCTTCTCAGACACCTCCTGGGTAGCTAGATCCCAGTCACAAAGGCCAAGACTCTGACTCTCCTCTCCACAGAAAGAACTTGGTCTTTCTCCCCACCCCTTCCTGCTCCTTAGGCAGCACTGCTTTGACAGAGGACACGGCAATGCAAGATGCAGCCAAAGGAGATGGCAGAGGTGGGTCTACTACCATGTGCAGTAGAATGGGAATGCCATATTCTCTCTGGGCCTGGATAGGAGTGATGCCTAGCTGACTCCACGCCTGTCAGAGAGGTGACTGCCAGGTCAGAGTAGCATAGCTCTTCACATGGCCACTCACTGAGGATGTAGGGGGCTGTCTGGCTCTGAGTTTTGTTGTTCAGAATAAATTATGTCTTCCTTGGGATTTTACTGCAATGCCTGGCTGATGGAAGGGAGGTTCCTTCAATCCAGACAAATGGGAAGGGTTTATCCCTGACTCTTCGGGGCTCAGAGGACATTCCATCCATCCTACCCTAAATCCTATGAGGATGCTAACTGCCTTTTGGAAAGCAAACTCTTTCATCTTCTTTAGAACTCACAATTCCAGTTCAAAAGATTTTTTCTTTTTTTACAGTGAAACTTTTCCCAAAATATTCAGCTAGGGCTTTGCCTTTTCCACGTGTAGGGTAGTTTTTGTTTTCCTACCAAAAACATTCCTTGGTGGAAGAGTTTTGATGTCCCTTTTGCCCTTCCTTATGTCCCCTTCTCATACATCTCTGTGGAAAATCCACATGTATTCAAACACAACAGTGTTATTTCAGCAACCTCCTCTCTAGACTATTGTA
This sequence comes from Gymnogyps californianus, assembly GCF_018139145.2. Classification (NCBI taxonomy): domain Eukaryota; kingdom Metazoa; phylum Chordata; class Aves; order Accipitriformes; family Cathartidae; genus Gymnogyps; species Gymnogyps californianus. Next base: position 28,566,083 of record NC_059500.1, on the reverse strand, counting down.
ACGTCTGGGCTCCATCAGGATGAGTCCTGAAGAGACTACACCTCCCATAATGGTCTCCTGGAGCTTAGCAAGGCAAGGACACAGCTCCATACTTCAGCGTTTCTCTTCCCTAGGACTTGGCTAAATGCAGGTCTCCCACCTAGAGCATGTTGAGTTTGGAGACAACTCTGGCCTGAAAGATTGTTCCAGAGTTGTGACACAATTTATGCTTCCAGAAAGGGGTGTGCCTAGCTGTAAGCTCAAGGACACTCCATCCCATAAGGTGTCACAGCTCAGCTCTTCACAGCTTTTTTTTCACTGCTGTCACTGGAGAAGGTCTTCCAGCTCACACTCTTTCTACATGGGTGGTAGAAAGAGTGGCCAAGAAATGGAAATCAAGTTATCATCTCTAGCAAGGCAGGCCCAAAGTGTGCCGGGGAAGCCAAGGACCCAGGTAAGAACGATCCCAAACATCTGCCCTGCTGAGGTAGAACTAGAGCCTCTGCCTGGGACAGGAGACAAAAAATACTCAAACTCAGGGCTGCTTAGTTGTTAGTGCTCACCTGTCACACTGTCACCCCACCCCAGGAGAGCCAGGCTTTCAGCAGGTGCTTCTTAGCTGTGCAGCTCTTTCCTAGACTGCCTGAGCACCAGATCTCAAAGCCCCTTAATACAGGCAGCTGCCAGAGAAGGGTAAATGGGCTCTGCCCTGGTTCTGTGGAAGAGCCCCCTGCCCACGGGCATGTCACTCCTTCCAGCAGAGCGCAGGGCAGGAATAGTTCTGTCTACTGCTCCTTGATCTGGTGGGCGTCAAGAAGACAGCGCTGCTGGGATGGGGCCTAGCCCTTGCTCTTGTCATTCCCCTGTCTTGAATGCACCCTCCTCCTACCGGGGTAGCCGATAGTTCTTTGCTTCATCCATGTTTCCTCAAGGGATTTTTTTTGGGTGCTCAAAATGTGGTGTTGAGCGCACTAGTGGGTGCTAGCAACAAGCTTTACAATGCAGCCATGAAGTGAAGGTCACTGTGCCCAGTGTGGTGAACATGCTTAGGGCCACCCTTTATGTGAAGTAGGGAAAACAATCAGAGCAGTGAGCAGCAGTGTCTCTACAAAGCAGCTTTGCTATCCTCTCCCAGGGCATGAGAATGGCCAGTAAAACTTGAGTCCTCTCTCAAGGAAGGACACCATTGCTGACAAGCTCCAACCCCATCATTTTCACATGACCTCTACAGAAACAGAGCCTATGGCTGAAACAGGATGCTGGGGGGGCGGGGGGAGTGTTCAGGCATTATTCTGAGTCACCACGTCAGCAAGTCAGTCTCAGTCCAGTGGTAAAACAGCAGGTCCGTAGTGACATGGCAGGCCTGAGGTCAAGCCAGGAAGCCAAGGCAATAGGTCAGGATTAGGATCAGAATCGAGGTACAAGACAAGGAGGTACGTAGGTGTAGATACTACAAAGCTGTGATATGTAGCACAGGTGGGGACCAGCAGTAAAGTCTCAGCTTAAAAGCAGCTTCCAGGTGAAAGAGGGGCACAATCTCACTTTCAGCTTTCTTCACAACAGCTCCTACCAGTAAAAGAGCAGACCCTGGACTCTGCAAGTCAAACTCTTTAACTTGGCCTGTACTCAGCACCTTGAAATCAGAATAATTCAGGCAGTCATGTGGTGAAAGCGTAAAAAGCAAATAGGGGAAGGGGCTGCTTAATTTGGTTAACAGAGGTGAAGAACAACCTTAATAGCAGCAAAACTGGTGCAACTGACAGTTGGAGGACGTCTGGGGCATAGCAATCATGAAATGATAGTTTTTGATTCTTGGAGAATTAAGGAATGTGGTTAGTAGAACTGCTACTTCGGTCTTCTGGAGGGCAGACTTTGGCCTGGTTGACAGAGTCCCTTGGGAGGCAGTCCTGAAGGGCAAAGGAGTCCAGGAAGGCTGGACATTCTTCAAGAATGAAATCTTAAAGGCACAAGAGCAGGCAATCCTTATGTGTGGAAAGATGAGCTGGTGGGGAAGAAGACTGGCCTGGCTGAATAGAGAGCTTTGGCTGGAACGCAGGAAAAAAAAAGAGAGTTTATGACCTTTGGAAGAAGGGGCAGGCAACTCAGGAGGACTACAAAGATGTTGTGAGGTTATACAGGGAGAAAATCAGAAGGGTCAAAGCCCAACCAGAAAATAATTTGGCTACTGCAACAAAAGACAATAAAAAATGTTTCTATAAATACATCTGCTGAGCTGGAAGACAGAGATGTGGAACAGAGTGATGCCCTCATAATCCAACGGGAAAGGGTTAGTGACCCGCTACACCACTTAGACATACACAAGTCTAAGGGGCCAGATGGCATCCACCCAAGGGTACTGAGGGAGTTGGTGGACATGCTTACCAAGGCACTTTCAATCATTTATCAGCAGTCCTGGCTACCAGGGAGGTCCCAGTTGACTGGACATTAGCAAATGTGATGCTCATCTACAACAAGGGCCGGAAGAAGGATCCGGGGAACTACAGGCCTGTCAGTCTGACCTCAGTGCTGGGGAAGGTTACGGAGCAGGTCATCTTGAGTGCCATCACATGAAACATACAGGACAACCAGGCAGGTTTATGAAAGGCAGGTCCTGCTTGACTAACCTGATCTCTTTCTATGACAAAGTGACCTGCTTAGTGGATGAGAGAAAGGCTGTGGATGTTGTCTACCTGGACTTCAGTAAAGCCTTTGACACCATGTCCCACAGCATTCTCTTGGAGAAACTGGCTGCTCATGGCTTGGACAGGTATACTGTTCATTGGGTAAAAAACTGGCTGAATGGCTTGGCCCAAACAGTTGTGGGGAATGGAGTTAAATCCAGTTGGCGACCGGTCACAAGTGGTGTTCCCCAGGACTCAGTATTGGGGCCAGTTCTGTTTAATATCTTTATCAATGATCTGGATGAGGGGATCGAGTGCACCCTCAGTAAGTTTGCAGATGACACCAAGTTGGGTGGGAGTGTTGATCTGCTTGAGGGTAGAAAGGCTCTACAGCAGGATCTGGACAGGCTGGATTGATGGGCCGAGGCCAACTGTATGAGATTCCACAAGGCTAAGTGCTGGGTCCTGCACTTGGGTCATAACAACCCCATGCAACAGTGCAGGCTTAGGGAAGAGTGGCTGGAAAGCTGCCTGGCAGAAAAGGACCTGGGGGTGTTGGTTGACAGCCAGCTGAATGTGAGCCAGCAGTGGGCCCAGGTGGCCAAGGCAGCCAGCAGCATCCTGGCTTGTATCAGAAAGTGTGGCCAGCAGGACGAGGGAAGTGATCGTCCCCCTGTACTCAGCACTGTTGAGGCCGCACCTGGAATACTGTGTTCAGTTTTGGGCCCCTCACTACAAGAAAGATATTGAGGTGCTGGAGTGCGTCCAAAGAAGAGCAACAAAGCTGGTGAAGGGTCTAGAGAACAAGTTATGAGGAGCAGCTGAGGGAACTGGGTTGTTTAGCCTGGAGAAAAGGAGGCTGAGGGGAGACCTTATCACTCTCTACAACTACCTGAAAGGAGGTTGTAACAAGGTGGGTGTTGGTCTCTTTTCCCAAGTAACAAGTGAGAGGATGAGAGGAAACAGCCTCAAGTTGCACCAGCAGTGGTTTAGATCGGATATTAGGAAAAATTTCTTCACCGAAAGGGTTGTCTAGTATTGGAACAGGCTGCCCAGGGAAGTGGTTGAGTCACTGTCCCTGGAGGTATTTAAAAGATATTTAGACTTAGGCACATGGTTTAGTGGTGGACTTGGCAGTGTTAGGTTAACAGTTGGACTCAATGATCTTAAGGGTTTTTTCAAACCTAAATGATTCTATGATTCTATGATTCTATGAAAACAAGAATATTCTCCATGTGTGGACACAACAGACAGAGGGCAAAATCTTACAGGCCATCCTCTCCATTAATGGATGTAATTAATGGAGCTAATTAGACTATTTCAGAGGAAAGTTTACTTCATTTGTGCTGAAAGGAGGTTATGAACGAACAGCAAAAATCAAAGATGTTGTTTAAATGGCCCTTACTTTCACAGAACTGATGATATCCAGGTTGAAAACATGGAGGCAACAGAATAGCTTCTTCTAGGGCTTCAACTCTGAGTCCATCCTGGCCATATGAAGTCATTATCTGGAATCCTTTTTATTATAATGATTTAACACAATTGTATCACATACCTTTGTATTTGGAAATAATTAAGAATAATTAACAGTAAGTAATTAATAAGGAACAGGGAGCTCAGGGCTGGTTGTTGCAGTTTAAGACCAACTTGACAGTGCAGAGACTAAAATGGAGTCAGATACCAAAACACTCTAGTCATGAATATGTGTGATGTTAACGACGAGTAACATGACTTCCCTGTTCCTCAGGACAGATTGTGCAGTCCAGGAGAGAAGGCGGGTTGGTCACTGTAGTGGTTCCTGACATAACTTCCTTGCCCTGTTGTGGGAGACCACGTGGTCTGGGAGAGACGTCAGTGGGTCAGTGTAGCAGTTCCAGCCCTACTGTGTGTAGTCTGGGTGTAAGGATGTGGGGTCCTTGCTGTTTCTCTCAAGGTATTCCTGTAATTTCCCCATTTTCTCTCCAGGGTTTTGCTTGAGGTCTCTTCTCTGTCTCTGGATTCTCCCCAGGTTTCTCTAGTCTTTCCCCATATTCTCTCTCTCTGGGCTCTCCCTTGGAAGTCTATTCTAGGTCCCTCTTGAGCGACTCTGGAAAATACCGGTTATAGACTGGTAGAGAATGCCCGATTCCCAATTGGCTCATCCAGATTTTTTCAGTGTCTCACACTTGGCTTTTGCCTCACTGGCATTCACAGTCTGCCGTTTCTAAAAGCATCTCCACTCCATTATCTACAAGTATTTCCCTGTGACACATTTGCAACTTTCATAGCAATTAACAGGTTGTTTACTCTTAAATTGTTCCCTTATTCTCCCTATTCATTTATAGCTAAATTTCAGCCAGGCCCAACCCATACCACCTGCCACACAATCTAGCCCTTACTCTTGTCCTGGTTTTGGCTAGGACAGAGTTAATTTTCTTCCTAGTAGCTGGTATAGTGCTGTGTTTTGGATTTAGTAGGAAAATAATGTTGATAACACACTCGTGTTTTTAGTTGTTCCTAAGTAGCGTTTATACTAAGTCAAGGATTTTTCAGCTTCTCATGCCCAGCCAGCAAGAAGGCTGGACGGGCACAAGAAGCTGGGAGGGGACACCGCCAGGACAGCTGACCCAAACTGGCCAAAGAGCTATTCCATACCATATGACATCATGCCCAGTATATAAACTGGGGGAGCTGGCTGGGAGGGGGAATCGCGGCTCGGGAACTAACTGGGCATCGGTCAACGAGTGGTGAGCAATTGCATTGTGCACCACTTGCTTTGTATAGTTTAATTCTTTTAGTATTACTATTGTCATATTATTATTATCATTATCATTGTTTTTCATTCCTTTCTGTCCTATTAAACTGTCTTTATCTCAGCTCACGAGGCTTTTTTTTCCTGATTCTCTCCCCCATCCCAGGGGTGGGGGGGGCAGTGAGCGAGCGGCTGTGTGGTGCTTAGCTGCCGGCTGGGGTTAAACCACGACACTCTATACACAATCCTGTAACTCTTCTTACAGATTCGTTCCATGTAATCATCAGCATGTTCCAGTCATCCCCGTGGCTTGTGCAACTCAGTAGATTTCCAGCCATCCCGTAGATATTTCTACCACGGCTAGGACCATTGATCCTTGGAGGCAGACTTGGGGAGTGGGTTAATATAGTCAACTTGCCAACAAGCTTCACCAAATTTCCACATATTTTTTCAGGTGTAGGCAACAGGTAATTTCCTCTGCCAGGCTTCCTCTGCTACAGCATATGCTTCACCATCCCGAATGACCTGGGTAGTCATTGCTAGTGGAAGATCTGTCCCTCATTCTCTGGCCCAGTGACGGGTATCATCTTGTCCTCTATGGCCTGCCATCTCATGGACCCATTGTGCCATGACTGATTCTCCTTTGTGTTGCCAGCCTAGGTTCATTGTTGGAACCAGGGCTGTGATGTCCCCCTTTGCACATTGGTTGGCTTTAGTGTTTTGGCACTCTTCTGTGGCCCAGTTGTTTGGGATGTGTGCACTTACACGATGTATGAATACTCATCTTTGCTGCAGGCAATTTGTTGCCACACGTTGGTGGCCCAAATGGATTTAACTCAACCTTCCAATCCTTGTTTTTTTCCCGTGGTTCTATCCATCCCTACTCAGCACTGGCCATCAACAAAGAGTCAGTGTAAACGTACGTAGTGGGACACTTTTCCTGTTAGCTATTTCTAGGGCTAATTGCATAGCCTTGGCTTCTGAAAACTGACTGGATTGTCCTGTTCCACTCCATACAGCCACATAATGGGTGAGGGTACTCCATACTATTGCTTTCTGTGCAGAGTGTTTTTTATTTCGCAAATGTGCTCACTGGGTCATCAGGGCAGTCCACTTGTTCCAAGTGTGGACAGTAGCATGACAGATGGGTATCACCCCTTCTTTGAACATCCAGTGCAGTATAGGCCACTGGAGCACTTAGGTAAGCAGTTGTTCTGTTCCTGGTATTTCAGATGCTGCTTGGACTCTTTCATAGGTGGAAAGGGTCTTATTCTCTTGAGGTGTGTAATTAGCTTCTGACCCCTGGTATCTGCAGCTCCAAAATCTCAGTGGTCAGCCTTGGATTCATCAGGGCTTTGCCACACACTCCAGGAGATTACAACATCTCCTGAGATGATATATAGAATATCTTGCACTTATCACCAGTTTGGATAGGGCCCAGGGCTATTTCCTGTGCCACTTCCAGCTTCACCTGTTGGAAGGCTTGCTGTTGCTTGGGTCCCCACATAAACCAATCTTGCTTACACCACCGTTTATAGTGGTTTCACTAGTTGACTGTATCCAGGAATGTGCATTTGTCAGAATCCTACCATTCCAAGGGAATGCTTGAGCTTCCTTTTTGTTGGTAGCTTTGGGAAACATACTAGTATTTTCTACCAATTCACTAGATATGTCATGTTCCATCCATCCATTTTATCCCTAGTATTGTATTTCTGTATTGGACTTCAGACTTATTGATGGCACACCTTGCCTTCAGTAGGATTTTAATGACAGCTTGACCTTTTTTCAAATATTTCATCTTTTACTTGTCCCCAGAGTACTGCCGGTGTTCAAGGGCACTGCCCATCTCTAAGGTTTCTTGAATCAGTCCATGGCAAATGGTGAGACTATGCTTTCACCCCTGGGGTAATCGATTCCAGGTGCGCTGGATTCCTTCCCAGGAGAAAGCAAACGGAAGTCTATGCCCTTCCATTATGGGAACAGAAAAGAATGTGTTGGCTATGTCAGTGCTGATATACCATTTTACTACTTTTGCCTCCAACTCTTACTGCAGCTGGAGCGTGTCTCTTAAACCCTGAAATTACTTCCCTGTTCTTGTCTACTTCCTTGTAACTAAAGTTTAGCCAAGCCCAACCCAGGTCAACTGCCACACTGGCCAAAAAAACAAAGCTTGTTTTCAAACCTGCGTTGTGGCTGGGTCTGTATAGTGTTCCATACGCCCCCCAATGCTAAACGCAGTGCCTTGCTCCAAGCCCACTTTGACAGGCTGCTGCCTGCTGCCACTTCAAACCAAATGGTGGTGATGAAGATGGGGAAGGTGCTGGTGGTAGAAGAGGCCAAAGCAAACTCCCACCCTCTATCAGGTTGACTGACAGCAGAAAGGCTTTGCTAAAATCCCTACCACCCGATCCCCCCGCTGAGCTTGCAGTACCAGAACACCATCAGTGGGCTCCAATGGTACTTTCCAGAGTTCCTGTGGGGAAACTAGAGAGCAATACAGGAGGGAGAGCTCAAGTCACCAGCAGCCTGAGGTGATGCAAAGCATCAGATTAGAAGTAGCAGCAACATTCCTCTCCTTGTAGGCCAGGTACCCAGGCCCCCGGGGTACCCTCCTTTTGCCTTCTCGTCTTCCAGGTAAACTAGCCTGATTCCCACCGTCAGTCCTTATTCGTCATGTGTTCCAACCCCCAGACCATCCCAGAGGCCCTGCTGAAACAAACTTGTTTCAGTTTGTTGACATCTCTCCTTGTACCTGGAGGCACCCAAACCAGGCACAGTATCCAGATACAGCCTCACCAGTGCTCTGTAGAGGAAATAATCACTTCCTTCCACATGCTGCCTACGCTTCCACTACACAGTCCTGACTGCAGTAGGATTTCATGACTGCAACAGCAGACTGCTGACTTCTGGTCAGCTCCTTGTTACTCTTCTCCCACCAGTGACCCTCCAGTCTGTCCTTTTGCACAGGGTCAGCACATCCCGATGCAGGACTGCCCTTATGGAACTCTAGGAGGTTCATGCTGGCCCATTCCTTGTGCCAATCAAGCTCACTCTGTATAGCTCCCTCTACATTTCTCTCTAGTTTGTCAACAGCTAACAGTCATCTCCAAAATATGGACTGCCAGATGGAGCCAGTCCAGGATGTCTGTTTGAGACACAGACATAGGAGAGTCATTGGATTTACTCTTTAATAAACTCGTGGTCTACAAGCCTTGTACACTTTGACCTTTAGCTGACAGGTAAACAGTCCTTTTCTGGTGGCAAAATGGCTTGACTCAAAACAGGGGAGATGCTGATATCAGTCCCCCAAAGTTACTTCTTCAAGTGGTGTGGCTGGCAGTAGGAACCTTGAGATTTTTCTGTGGCTTGATAGTGCTGTAGGCTATGCTGTAGTAATTGCATAGACCCCAGAAACAGAATGACAGAAATGCCACATCAGCTTTGCTTATAGGTAGGCATTGAGGGCCCTGTGTGCCACTCGGGGCGATACCAGGACCAAGGAAGGCTCTGATAGTCTCGCACAGAATGCAACATTTTGTTTTTCCTGTGCTGCTACTGCAGGTATCAATACTTAACTGTTACCTGTATCCAATGCAATGTCACAGTAATACCAGTCACAAAACCAAGCTTAGAAAGAAAATTGAGCCCTGCAAAGCTGCAGTTAAGCTACTGTACTTATGTCTTGGAACTGTCAGCAGCAATAAATGCAATCCAGGGACCCTGAAAGACACTTGAGAAGGCACAGGCAATGTTTGGATTGATGTCACTGAACTCACTACAAGGTCCAGAGCACTGAGGTCAACACAGCAACTCTTAATTGTGGGTATACGGTTCTCAGAGTAAGCTCAAGGCCTGAGACAGGCAATAACATGCTGCAGAAGATGGGATTGTACATGGTCATCCCTTGCAACGTATGAACATCGTTTTTCAGTAGGACTTCTGTTTGCTTCATTTCAGACCAACATTGTTGAGCTGCTGCTATTTCCTTCCTTCCTTTCTTCTTCCCTTCTTACTGGGCACTCCAGCAAGAAGTAATAAAAGGAAGCAATTTGCAGTGTTTTCTGTGGGATCATTGAAGATCATTAAAAAGGAAAGAATGTATGAAAAACAGTTGACTCTCCACTGTTCATTCCCTTCTCTCCTTGTTCAGACCAGGAGTGCAGATACGTCTGTTTCATTTCTGTTTTGTTTTTCCTCCTCTCCAGGGAGCTAGTGCAGCAGTGTCTTAGGTGGGTTTTATTTATTTATTTATTTAAACAGGTGTTAAGACCTTGCTTGTTCTGCTCAGGCACCACCCTAGGTACAACCTGAGGACAGCATGAATAACTAACAGTAGCAGAGGACCAACTGAGTACTCCAGAGTGTAGCTTAGCAGTGCAGCAGGGCGAATATGGAATCAGAGCCTGGACAAAAGATGGCATTTGCAGCCTCCACCAACACTGCCACACAGTGTTTGTGTTGCCAACTTAAGCCATGACAGCAAGAGAAAGGGCAAATCCTGAACCTCATTGGGATGGTGAAGAGCAGCACATAAATGTGTCATCCTCCAAGCAGCAACCAGTTTTCCTCAGAGCATAGATATAGGCCATGTTCTTTGAGAAGCTGGAAATGTGTGGTTTGTACCTTTGCACGTAAGAGAGCCCTGCACTTTGCATCCTCGCTCTAAAGACTTAATTACAGAGTCGGAGAATAAACTATTATCAAGTATAGAACCCACGGTGATGACTGCACTTCCACAAACCTTAACGATTTTTCCAATTATGGAAGGAGCTGTGAGATGCAATCTTGGCCACTAAAACTCTCCTACCCATCATACAGATGTTCACAACTCAGGGGCTTTCATCACGCTGTGAAATACTCATCAAAATAGAAGCCTAATTAACACCTCTTATAAAGTCTGCAAAAAGTGATTCACCAGTGTTCCGCTGTAAATAGTAATAACTGGATTCCTTGAACACTTCAAGCAATTGGACAGCAGTCATTCACACACATACCTGTGTTGTTTTGGCACAGCCCTTGCAAAGGTGCACCTTGTCAAGAGAATTACTCAGGGTAGAACTGAGCCACATTATTTTCCAGACTCCAAACCAGATTATAGCCTAATGATTACTTTCACTACACAGTTAAGATGCACAAACACATGTTGTTCTGAAAGGCCGTTTCAGGTATTAGCTGCTTAAGACAATCTGAGTACTCATTGACAATTAGAGGAAGAAAAGGGAGAGGTGTATAATTTTTTTTAAATGAACTTTTAATGTGCTATATAGGCATGATCGCTACGAGATCTTCCACCTATATGCAATACTACACACTGCAACACACCGCATTTTCACTGTACATTAAAAAGGCTAGGAACAATATTCCTTCACTGGAAAAATATTATACAATCACTTAAATAAACAACATTACAGTGCAAACAAAATCCTGGTTTTATTTATTCTGCAATTACTGAGTGCTTTTGAAAAGTCTTTTAAAAAAATAATCAAAAAAAAACCTTCCCACGGACAACCAGCATTTTCTGAGATTATTTCCTCTTGCTGAACCAAGAACCCTGATCTGATCCTTGAAGCTGTAATAACTGTATACACATTTGTATGATGCATATTGACCTGATTTGTATGAAGCAAGGGACCCCAACCCAAAATCTGCAGACAGCAATAAAGTGGCACCTGCTGGCTTCAGCTGACTTTTGATCAGGCCCATGACAAGAAAGATTCAGTACAACAGTCATCTCCATGAGCTAAAGACAACGTGCTTAAGGAAGCCTGGCAAGGTCTTGGTTAACGATGCTGCTGGTTTCTACTGGTAGTCGCTGTTAGAGAGAGTAGGGCTTACTTTTCGATTACAGAAGAAGAAAAACAGGCCATTGAACAACAACAATGCCAGATTCTCAAAAACGCACTTCAACATGCAAAAGAAGAAATATTACATGTTTATGTCCCAAGGGGCATGATGGAGTTGCCAGAGCCCACACAGGCAAAGACTCAGACAGCAGCAGATGCAATCTGATTCCTAATTTCTGCGAGCTCTACCACCTTCATGAACTTGACTCTGGCGAGAGAAGAATATGCTACCTTAAAAGTGCCTGTATGCTCTTGCCAAGTGGGTGATGTTAAGAGGAGAATGAAGAGTTCTGCAAAGACTTCAGGGAAATAAAAAGCGCATGTGGATGAGTACATGAAAAGGGGGATGTTTGGTTTCACTTGGAGAGGAATGTTGTCTCTTTGTACTCCATTGTGCCACCCTTCTCTCAGAAAACCAGTAAGAAGCTATTTTCCAATGCAAATTCTGGATGAGATAGGGACAGTTTGACCCACTACTGTTGCTGCACAGAATGACACTGGGCTCCTCACATATGTGTGATCCACTCCTGTTCAAACTGTGTTGGATGTCATATAAGGAACAAGGCAGGCTTAAAAGGAAGCAGAACATTCATCACTGATGACGTTATATGGGACATCCTTGAGGTTCTTATCAGATTAGACAATGCAATGAAGCACTACTTTTACAGGCAGTAAGTGGTTATTCCATTACAATTTTCAGATTTGCATTTCTTTCTAAGCATACATAAAAGGGAAGAGTAGGTAAGAAAGCTGAATTAAATGCACACAATTTCACAGTCCTGTTGCAGTCTGTAAAATGCATAAACTGTACACAACCAGTTTGCCACTACAACAGTTGATGGGTTAATGCACAATGTTCTAGACATAGATGGGAGATGGAACAAAGTGAGGACTACCAGGCTATTGATTCCCCAGTTCCACTTTCTGCACAATTATATTTTTTTCACTTATCCCATTCAACAAGGACACAGAGCATGTAGAAAATATCTCTCAAGTGGATAGGCACTGAGTTGGCAGGACTAAGGTACAGAGCAGCTTCTGCAGTGCTTCTGGCTGACAGTGACTGAAATACAGCAGGAGGCTTCTGCTCATGGTGAAAATGAACACTGGCCAGAAGTTATGTGTCAAGGGACCATGTTTTAAGAATGCCTTGGTACACCAGAAAAACAAATTCTGCTCTGCTGCATACCACAGTTCTCATTTATACAGCTGCAAGAGCCATCTTATGGAAAGGCAGTGTGATACAGTTAGTCTCCTACCTCAGTAGGATAACTGTTTGATCCAGATGAATAAGCAAGTCAAGATTTTGCCTACTAAAGCTTTATAAAAGCCTTCGACCACCCTCATGCATAAATACTAACCCACATATTAAAATGACCCATTCTCAACTACTTAAAACATTATGGTGTAACTGCCCCAAACAGAATTAGCTGCCTGCATCTATGAATGAAACTTGCAAATGAAGACAGTAACCCTTAAGAGATTATTGTACCAAAAAGGATAAAAATATATAACAAACTAGTTTTTAATTACATTCCTTATTTGTAAATAATTGACCATGATTTGTTCTCACAAAATTATTTTAAGGTTATGTGCCTAACAGGAGTTCAACATTTGACTACCCCGAGAAACTGCATGAAAAAAACCAAAACCCACCAAGCAGAGCCACAGGGACTTGCCTGCTAAGCAGATCCTTCTCAGGTCCACCAAGAACATCCTAGGGTCCCTGAGAGTCGGGTTACTCTTTCACATGGAGAAGTTTCTCAGGGTAGCAAGAGAATAAAAGTTGTTCATGTTTTACTGCTGAGAAGAACTTGTTGATTCTTCTCAAAACATGGAGGAATAACTTTCATTGGGAAGTATTTTCATTCACAGGGAAGCTCTGGGAAGGTTATCTGTTCTCCTTGAACGAAAATAAGATTTCTTTCTCTTATGTAGAAGCACAGTTCTAGAGGCATGCTGCAGCACAGTCCCATACACAACTCTGCAGAATGCCCACATTCCCAAGACTAAAGGCTGCCACTCTCCATCACAGACTCAAGCACTGAATTCTGGCAATGAATTCTGTGCAACCCAGCTTACCTCTCACCTCCCATCCACAGGAAGGGGTGAGACTAGGTTATTAGAGGGTCCGCACAGCCACAGGGTAGAGCAGTGACAAGTGTTCTGCTCCTTTGATAGGCAGCTTTTTTGTGGTGTAGTAGTGGATGACTTCAGGAACACTGTCGAAGGGAGGGCTGTTCTGACCCAGGATGTATTTCTCTTTGGTTTTCATCAGTTTCATGTGCATAAAACCTTGACTGCTCCTGCAAGGAAAGCAAAGTGTTAGTTCATGCTTGTGCATAGGGAAGAGGGGAGCAGCACCACGACAGGCTCTCCTTCATAATGTAGGGGAATATAGGAGAGCAAAATGCAAGCAGTTGCTGGGTGACAGGCCAAGACTGTGGCCAGACTCTAACAGATAGCGACTGCTAGCTGCAAACCCCCATGGACAGTCCAACACAAAGGCAGCCTAAGCTAGTATTTTGTTTTCACCACCTGTGGTGTCTAGATCCAGGTGCAAGGCTGTCTTACCTTGGAACTGACCCAGAGGTGTGCCAGAGGACAACTCCTTTCCTGTCCCCCCCTCAATGTTTTTCTGTGAACATTTACTTTTCACTACAGCCAATCATTACTTCTGGACCAAAAAGTTTCATTGCTTTTGGCCTGTCAGAGGCCTAAGGCTCTCTTCATAGACACAAAGGCAGGCCACGAGCCTCACTCGGATAAGGCAAGGCCTGCCCTGTCCTGTGGAGACCTCAGGACAGACCACATCCATCCCACCCTGGTCATAACTGCCCAGAACATGGCTATGTGCAGAACCTGGTGGCTTCAGCTGGGAAAACTTCCTCAGATGAGCCCATTCCCAAGATCAATGCAATAAAGACTTTCACCTGCACTGTACTGAGCAAAGGCTGCTATCCTGCAGCCTTTCTGCAGGCAGAAACCAGTCTGTGACTTCCACACTGGATGCATTCAATTCCTAGATGACCGGCCTGCCTGCACAGTATGCTGCCTCTTTGCGGGAAGGCTCATGATTAGACAGGGAAGAGAAGAGTGGAATAGTAACTGCCCTGTCTGATTCTGCAAAAGCAACCCATCCAACATAATGCCGCTCTGACAGGTAGCACCCACACTGCCATATAGTACAGTAGGTGGTAAAGCTGACCTCATCTCTTCCCAGCAGTGACCCTTCAGTGTCTGCTGTCTTTAGCATATCATACAGGCTATTTTAAGAGTGTAGAGTTTAGCCAGGACAAAACAAGAGCAAAGGACAGCTCCTACACTTCAAGATGTTAAAAGAGGCCTACAGGGTTTTTACAGCTTGCTTGATGTCCTACTCCCTAACTTTCTGGCTCCAAACCATTGTTTCTTCCAAGCGTGTCCAGGGACAAAAGACAATAGTATTAAAACTGGAGTTGGTCTATGTCAGCAAGGAAACCCAGTTTAAGATGACACAGAAAGCCACAGCAGGAAGACAAACCATGCCATGTTAAAAGCAGCTTCTCTAAAATCTGCCGTTTTCTAGTTAGCAGGTGCAGCATTCCCTCTGGAAGTGCTTGTAGCACAATCAAGCTCATATCGTTCAGATATGTTCAACAATTCTCTGATGAAGTTGACCCTTTCTGGTGAGCAGAAACCACTGCAGCCACTGTAATTATATAGCTCTACAAGCTTAAAGTCTTGCTTTAAGTATCAGTTTCTTAGCAGAAAAAAATCTCTTTTGAATCGTAATTGCTCTCTAAATTTTTTCCTTTAAACAAGGGTGGCATCTTTAAATACTTTATTATGAGGACAGATGTATTGTTCCCTTCCTTCAGTTCACTATGCATCTGCTTTGCTACAAAATGCCTTAAAAGTGTGCAGATAAATTAATGGAATCACAGGTGCATGCTAATTTCAGGAGTACAGTAAGAACTAGAGAACAATCTGCCAAGTGCACTTTAATGCAGAAAGGGCAAGGACACATGCCCTTTTTAAAACAGAAAGAAAACACATACAATGTAAACAAACTGCTATAAGCCAGGTATTCATGATAGACAGCTGTTGCTTCCCTAATAAGGACCTATGTACATACTTATGTTTGGATAGTACATAGTCATTGAGCTTACAGTATATGATGTCTGTGGCTATCAGAATTCCACAAATGAACAAAAAGCATCTCCTCTATATCATGACAGGTCAGCCTTTTAGGAGGTCACACTGTTTGCGAAAGTGAGTAAAAAAAAATGTGACCTAGAAGTTATGGATAGCAGCCTAATGGAATTCAGCCAAGGCAAATAGAAAGCTTCTGCCCTTGGGATGGAATAAACCCAGGCAACAGTGCAAGCTGGGGTATGACTGGCCAGAAAAGGAACTATGGTGGACAGGACACAGAACATGATTCAGCAATCTGCCCATGAAGACCTACTGCAGCCTGGCCTGCGAAGCAAAACTGTAGCCAGCTGCTGGAAGAAAGTGACTACCTCCTTTACAGAGCACTGGTGAGGCTGCATCTGTATCTGTAACTGGTGGGAGGGTCCCCGTAAACAAGAGAAGCCAACACTGGAGCAAGTCCAGAGCATGGCCACTAAACATCCTCTGGGGGTGGGAGCACATGATGTACGAGGATAGGCTGAGGGAACTGTGTCCGTTCAGTCTGGAGAAGAAAAGGTGAGATGGAGGGTGTCAGGTTGCAGTCATCCATTGCCTAAATGGGAGAGTTACAGAGAAGCTGAAGGTTTCTCCGAGTCAACAAGCACAAGCTGCAACAAAGAGAGTTCCCACTGGACATAGGGAAAAGCTTCTTCCTCATGAGAGTGGTGCAGCCCTGTGACCAGGCTCAGATGGGTCAGGAGGTCTCCATTCGTTTTCCAAATTTGCCTGTACAAAGTCCTCAGCAACCTGATGAATGTGTCCTGCTTGGAGCAGGTGGTTGGACTAGACACCTCCAGAGGTCCATTCCCAACTGGATCTCTCTAGAAGTCTATGATTAATTTTACCATTTGTATATTGTCGGAAACCACTAAGCAGAGCTTCTAGTTCAACAACAATTTTGATTTGAAACGTTTGTAAAAATCTACTATTAAAGAAAAAAGATCAAAAAAGAATCAAAGAAACCTGTGAAATTAAATTTCAGGACTCCGAAGTAAAACTTTCCTGAAATTGAAAATGTGGTTTTTGTGCAATTATTTCACGAGAAACCACAATAAAATCCACCTCCATTTCAAGCTAGGCACAAAACACTATTAAGGGGAAGACCTGCAAAGGGGACAAGTTTTGACACCTGAGAGGTTCAAGAAAGTGAGAAGTCAATCCAATATGATGGCAGACACTACAAGGTGCAGTCTGCATGGCAGATTGCTCACCTCCTGCTGTTTGGATTTGCCCTTTGCCAATCAGCCAGCAGGGATGACATCACCTTGCACCTGTCTGTAGAGAAATCTTGCAGTTAATGGAGACAGGACTGTAGACAAGCTATTGTCCTGCACGCAGGTCTGTCCTAGTCTGACACAAATGCTGAGGAGCCAGCTATCCTAAACTGGGCAGAAGAGCAACTACTGACTCCTGGAAGCAGGGAACATGGTACTTGCCTGTGCACTTGTGCATGTTACAATAATAAAGTCGTCTTTTTTTTTGTTTGTTTTTGTTTTATTGGTGCCATCTGCAAATTGTCAGCTCAGACCTGGGAAAGCAAAACCTGATTGCATGGAGAAAGGATGAAAACACTTTAGCATAATGGGCTTGCCAGACAAATATGGTGGAGACCATCTCCATCAATAAGCTAAAGCGATGGCCAGCTGAGAGCCAGCTCCTTTGGGGTAAGTAACCTATTCTATTCTGTTCGGTTCTGTTCTGTTCGCCGCTTCAGCTCCTTTTGGACCAGTGTTCTGGCTTGGCAGTCAGAGCTTCAGACCATTTGCTTACAAACAAGGGAATATTTCTGCTGCTGTTTTTTCCCTTCACTGCAAAGCAGCTGAAGTATAGCATGAAATAATAGTTCTGTGATCATATTGTTTCACCAAAGCACTGTCTATGGCTCATAGTGACACTGCACAAGGCAGCTCCAGCAGCCCTACTTCTTATCAAAAGAAGAATCTTGTCAATTTCTCTTCCTTTGATAAAACGTTTGAAGAGCAAGCTGCAATCACAGAGAACTCCCCAGGAGGTAACACTTCTCTTTAATGTATGCGATCTTTAATGCAATTCACACCAATGCTGGATATCACTCATTATCATAACAGAAAGAAATTTTTGATCAAGACTATGAAATAACTGCTAATGAAATTGACCCGAGTAAGAAAATCACCCACTCCTAAAAAGCAAGATATTTAACAATACATTACGTAATTTTGCAGCTGCTGGTGCAAAATATTGCCTCTTACACCTCTTACTTTTCCTGGTAATTGCTCAGTGAATTTTTCATGAATATTATAGGGCAACACTTACACTAAATCAATTCCTTTCATTATAGATGACTTAAGAACACTTGCATACAGAACTGATATGACTGGAGGTAGAAGGGTCACCCTCATCTCTCATAAACAGTAGTATGCAATCCATGTACAGTTTGCATTTCGAGGACCAGCACTCCATCACTGTTTCCTGAGATTTCTATCTTATTTCACGGCAATGGGATGTCACCCCACATCTCTTCTTTTCAGGCAGTTTGCATTACAATTTTTATGGGGCATAGTCCTGCAACGTTAAAATCAATAACAAAGCAAACTAACTTTGGGGTAGAAGGATTAAGCTCAATGAATGAAGGGCATTCACTGAATCATCATTTTATCATCACAGCCCTCTGTGAGATTTGGCTCATTTAGCCATTGAAAACTGACTGCCTAAGACTCACAAACCTGGAGATTTTATTTGCACATAGTTTTTCTGTTAAAACCAACTGCTAACTAGGATCTTTGTGGAACATCCCAGATGACTCAGCTGTCAACTGGCCATGTGCAGATGAAAACCTGTGAGGTTAGCTTCATTCAGTTATGAGTAATCTTCATTCATCTTCATTCTCAGCTATCTCCTCTGATTATTCAGTGACATCTCTAACAGCCCTCAGTCAAGCACTAACTGTCATTTTCTTTTCAAGGCAGTATGTTGGAAAAGTGGGAGGAAATGGATGGCCATCTAACCTAGCATTTTGACTGTTGAAAAGCAGTTATTTCCCACCTCCAAACTATCTCATGTCCTACCTCCTTTGTATCTTCTCCCCTTCAGCAGATGTGGTGTTTCTTCAGCTTTTAGAGTTAGAGCAGGTCAAAACCTAGAGTTTCCCTTTTGCAGGTCTTCCCCTTAATAGTGTTTTATGGCTGGTTTGAAATGGAGGTGGATTTTACTGTGGTTTCTTGTGAAATAATTCCACAAAAATCACATCCCAGTCTATTTCTTGCCATGTATTTCTACGTTTTTTTGGTTCTCCTAAAAAACCCAGAATTACTTTCATTAAGTAAAACCCAGTCTGAATGGAAAGCCCTCAGAAACGGATTTCAGAGGTCATTTTGTGTGACAGCTGAGGAAGAGCAGAGGTGGCAACTGGGAGCTGTGTGAAATTGTCCTCAAAGCTTTGCAATGTCAAGCATGCAAATTTTCTGTTCACAAAGGAAAAGAACTAAGAGGCAAGAACATTCAGTCAATGAACTGATTTTACTGATTGCTAGTATTTGCAGCCAATAGTTATCACCACATTCTTAATGATGGCCTGAGTTCTAATTTCTATCCCAGCTGCTTTTCTGGATGTCCAAAACTCTTTAAATTGAGCATATTCCAGGCTTACTGGTGGATGAAAGCAAAGATTGAGTTTTCAAATACTTTCCTCCTTCACTCCCTTCCTGCCTCCCTTTAGTTTCCCAAAATTACATTGTGAATCTGTTATCTGCCTTCCTTGTTCCAAGTAAACCAACTGAGCTGTCACTAGTTGCAGCTAGAAATATCAAACTATATATTTCTCATCTTTTAGAATGAAGAACAAATGAAGTTGGAAGAAAGTCAGCTTAGCACCTTGAAACCATGCCTTTGAGTTAAGCAGTTCCAGGTGTATAGGATTTGAAACTGTTCACAGCTACAGTAAGGATCCTTCTGTGCTGCCTCCCCTTCCCCTTTTGTTCTTGAAGTCTGTCTTACAGTCTCCCCTCTTCTGGTATGGCTGGACTCAGAGAATCAGTGCCTACTAGTAACTGGCAAGGGCAGAATGCATCTACACTTGTTTAACAGCACTGTTGCTGCTAGACCAGTGACTAGGATTACAGGGACACTGTTCAGAAAGGAACCTGGAAGTTTTACTCCTCCCTCTTCCTCTCCTCCAAACCTTTTCGATCTAAGCTCTGATTTTAGTATGCAGAGAGATCACTGAAATTTCAGGTAGCAATGAGGAAAAAAACTCATGGTTGAACTGGTTGTAAATCAGTTTCTGCTTAGTATTCTAAGCACTATTGGAGTTTACCTGAACAAGTACAAGCAGAACATGTGCCTGATAGTGAGTAGTCCTGGTTTTGGAATACCAAGTTCTGAGCTCTTTCAACAGCAATAACTATTAGAACCTGCCAGGCCCAAGGTTTTCAAAGGGCAGAACCTAAATGGCAACCCCAAATTCACATATGTGAACACTGATGAAAGCCAATGCCTTGAAGAGTTGAGACATACACATTTGCAAGAGAAGATGCTAGGACCTGACCTAAGTCATGTGATATTGTTACTATGTGAATTCTGAATGTCACTATGGTTTCTCAAATGTTGCAATAATTCTTTCCGAAGTTTTTGTTCAACTGAGGGAAAACAGTGACAAAACAGTGCCACTACAGATAATATTCACTCCTTCTTTTCCTTATTGCAACCGTTCCCATGAGTTTCAAATACAGAACAGGAGAATTCCTGGTTGCTAATCCCTGCACCAAATTTCTTTGGAACTCTCAAGCACAGATGTTTACACAGACATAATAGTTGATATATGACTAATAGTCACACCTTGTTTAAAATGTTTTGCAACACAACCATAAAACCAAGTGACTTTGAATTACAGCTTTCCAACACATTTTCCTTCAGTTTTCAAAACCCAGTGAGGGTGGGAAAGGAATTGTGCAGACAGCTCATCAGACTGTGCTTCTTTTGATCTTATGCCTGAAGTGTGATACAAGAACGGTCAAGAAATATTAATTAGATATTAAACAGAGTATTTTTTTCCAGAAAATGTTAAATGCTTTGAAACATTATTCATGTTCACAATCAGAAAAATTGGCCAAGCCCTCTGAACACTGTTTTGGTAAAGAAAGTGCTGTTTTGTCAGAACATATTTTCTGCATTCATTTTGATGAAATGTCACTTGGACAAGGAAAAAAGCAACAACTTTGCAGTAACATCAGAAGAAAAACATTCTAGCAATGTAGGAAACACGTGTTGTTTTGTTTTTCCATTCTGAAATGCCTTTCCATTTGAAAATTTTATTTTATATTACATGCTGTCACTTTGAACGAAACCTATAATGTTTCATGCCAACCTACAGCAACAAAGAAATAAACTAAAATCTCCTCTGAAAAAGAAAAACTCTTCCCCCCCGCCCCAGATGAGTGATTACTTTGAAAAATCCTTTACTGGAGAGATTAAGAGGCTAACCTGTCCACTGCTTTTTCTGTCTCAGCTCTGCTTTTTCAAGCACAGAATACACAACACTGTCATTCTATATCTGACAGCTACTGCCTCCATGATACAACAAACAATGTCTCTCCCCCTACTAGCAAGGGCTAGCAATGTCCATTTGCAACAGCATCCAACACGTGTGAAGACCACTCTACTGAGCCTAGGCTCCATTCTCTATAACCAGTTCCCATCTACTGCTTTGAAGGTAGTAAGGATGTTTGCCTTGTTGGAGTTCTGTAGAAGTGACAGAATCTTTGCTGTCTGCTAACAGCCAGGTCCCTGTCATTACTGTTTAGGCCAACAACAGACTAGTAATACACTTTTAAATAGTTTTATTCAACTGCTGATTTCAAGAGCCATCACAAATCCCACTACCTGTTTAAAAATTATATTGACAGGAAGAAACTTGTATTTCTTCTTACAATATCACAACAGTTACTTTCCAAGAATATATTATATATTTTAAATCAACTGAAAGATACAAAGTCCAGCATTAATCCAAAACCCAGAACTACCCAAACTCTATGTTTCCAAGTTTGGAAAACAGGACCTTTTCTACAGATCAATCCTGCATTTTTATGATGACAAAAAACTTCGCTTGCAGTCCCCTTTGCTATTTAGGGAAAACCACATGCCTGTTTATGAGTCCACAGGATCAGGATGTCAGTAGACACCATCCTCCCTGAATTCAGCTCTGTTCTCCCTCCCATGGCAATGATTGTGCAGAAGTTATCTGACAGAGCAGAAAGCAAAGCCCATTAGTGTTTTTACTCACAGTTTGCACATTTAGCTGACTTGTGTAATAATCCTAATCTAAAATTGAGAATAGCCACATTTCCTGAAATTGAAATGTGAGTCAAGAAATGAAGTGGTGCAGGTGTGGTGCACACTGCTGCCAAGAGCCTTGGGAAGGGGAAATCCTGACTGAAAGGATTAGCTATTAGAGCCCAGCTGGTGGCTGGTCTTCATTGAGCAAGTTTGAAACATAATACCCTATACTGAGATGTTGTTCTATTGTTACATGAGGAAGGCAACTCTATGAGCTTGATGTGCAGTGAAGTCATTGCTGAACACCTAAAACACACTTATAAGTGAGAGATGGCTTTCCTCTTCCCTTTGCACATCTACTTCCACTTCTTTCACCAGCCTGCTTGCTAGTAAAGAACAGACTTAATATAAGGAGCTTACTACTAGACTTTTCAATGGCAGCCAGAGACTGGGAACCCCGGTCACAACACAGTTAAGTGGAGATCCATACTTCTGGTTTACCCAGCCTTATGCAATTAAAACTGGGTTTAAGGGAAGAGTGGGAGCATATGAGTGAGCCAAATACCTACAACCCCGAAGGAATACATAGAAGAGGAAACACAAGGAACAATGCAGGGCTGCTGGAGGAGGTACAAGAGAATGCAGTTGTCCCTGAGGCCTTTGGGATCATTTTGTTCAGGGAAGGTAGATCATATTCCTTCCCTCCTCTGCCATGGAGAATTTAAACAATGCTGACAAGGAGGCCCAGCTCTCTGGATCACAGTTGTGGTGGTTTGACCCTGGCTGGATGCCAGGTGTCCACCAAAGCTGCTTTATCACTCCCCTCCTAAGCTGGACAGGGGAGAGAAAATAAAAGGCTTATGGGTCAAGATAAGGACAGGGAGATCACTCAGCATTTACCGTCATGGGCAAAACAGACTCGACTTGGGAAAAAAGATTAATTTATTACCAATCAAATCAGAGTAGGATAATAAAAAATAAAACTAAATCTTAAAACACCTTCCCCCCACCCCTCGCTTCTTCCCAAGCTTAACTTTACTCCCGATTTTCTCTACCTCCTCCCCCCGAGCAGTGGAGGGGGACAGGGAATGGGGGTTGCAGTCAGTTCATCACACGTTATTTCTGCCACTCCTTCCTCCTCAGGGGCAGGACTTCTCACACTCTTCCCTTGCTCCAGCATGGAGTCTGTCCCACGGGAGACAGTCGTCCACGAACTTCTCCAACGTGAGTCCTTCCCACAGGCTACAGTTCTTCATGAACTGCTCCAGCATGGGAGTCACAAGTCCTGCCAGCAAACCTGCTCCAGTGTGGGCTCCTCTCTCCACAGGGTCCCAGGTCCTGCTGGGAGCCTGCTCCAGTGTGGGCTTCCCACAGGGTCACAGCCTCCTTTGGGCATCCACCTGCTCCAGTGTGGGGTCTTCCACGGGCTGCAGGTGGTTATCTGCTCCACTGTGGACCTTCACAGGCTGCAGGGGGACAGCCTGCCTCACCATGGTCTTCACGACGGTCTGCAGGGAAATCTCTGCTCCAGTGCCTGGAGCACCTCCTCCTCCTCCTTCTTCACTGACCTTGGTGTCTGCATAGTTGTTTCTCTCATGTATTCTCACTCCTCTCTCCAGCTGCAACTGCTGCTGCGCAGCAACTTTTTCCCTTTCTTAAATATGTTATCACAGAGGTGCTACCATCGTTGCTGATTGGCTTGGCCTTGGCCAGTGGTGGGTCCAATTTGGAGCCGGCTAGCATTGTCTTTATCGGACATAGGGGAAGCTTCTAGCAGCTTCTCACAGAAGCAACCCCTGTAGCCGCCCTGTTACCAAAACCTTGCCACGCAAACCCAATACGCAATCCATAGAAAGATGCTTTTTGCCTCAAACATGTCTCATCAACAATAACAATTCCTTGTTTCTAACTGAGATTAGCAACACATGAATCTGTACCTCATAAAGACCTTCTTTGATGCCCCCAGAGGTCGCCAATTCACATGCAATTAATTTTCCCTGGGTAAACTACGGTATCTCAAAACAACAGACATTGACATAAGCAACGTAAACTACCCTAATGAATGTTTTATCTACAGATGCATTTTAATTCGGTAACAAAGCAACTTTGATGCTTGTTTCATACATTTGGAACAGTCATTTTGGGAATTTGAATCGGGCAAACAACTCGTGCAAATTTCCCATGCGAGTTAAGCCTGTCTGGCCCTCTCAAAGTCCACAGAACACAGAAAGCTTTCCTGCTGTTGGAAAAGATGGTCTTCAGAGATGTGTCTGTTGTTCAGTTATATTAAATGAAATTGAGCACGTGCTACCATCTTTTAACTTCTCAAATACAGGTAATATTTGTGTAGATTCTCATTGCCAGACATTGCTGTGTTTTGGGAAACCTAAAGCTACTCTTTTGTTACTAGAGAAAAGAAAACCATAAACCCAAAAACTAGAGTAAGAGCTTTTCTTTTTAAAAAAAAGCTTGCCACATAAAGCTAAAGAATAGACTTTAAATCGCTGTCACTTAATACAAAATCAGGGTGTCATTCTTCCTTTTTCCCTGAATCAGAAATGTATGATATTTAACTGAAAAAAAATGCTGACTCATACATGCTGGTGAAGGTCCCTGAGAAGCACAAACACACCTGAAAGACGATGGTGAATATGAATGCCTGGAGGATGTGTGCAACATTTAGACAGGAACAGATGCTGCAATTTTTGCCCAAGAATGATCTTAGAGACACAGAGCTACACAATTACCAGAGCTTACTTCAACCCCACAAAGCAATATCACATCCCACTGACCTACAGATCAGCTACTTTCCTGTTTCTATGACTAAGCAGAATCATTTTGACCTAAAAACAATAATGATAAAGAAAACACAGGGTTGTAGATCAAGCAATGCAACCACAGATTACAAAAGTAACTCATTAGATTTCAGTATCAACCCAATCAGATATCGGAACCCCTGCTTTAATGAACCAAAATGGAAAAAGTTAGTGCTCCTACATATTGAAACACATGTGCCTTTGGCTCCTGTGGCACTCAGGTAGGCTTGGAACGGCATTTTAGATAAGTCAGTTTCAGCTGCCTAATTTTGTCCAATTGTAACCAGCATTCTGTCAGTCTCTTGACAACCTATTTCCACAGGGTGGGTTTTTTTAAAACCTAAATTAAATGTCTTTCTACTCTTCAATGTGATTGATTTATGCAGCCACACAACAAAGACTACTTTATTATTTGTCCCAGAATGTGCCAACAATTTTTTCAAATTTTGCAGTGAAACCGCTAGTAGTACACTGCCAGAAACTTACTATTGGAGTTCACTGCCTTTTTCCAGTCAATCCTCATATGTATAAACATACAAATCATCCACATTCACAGCAGAGTTTGCTCTCAACACAGATTAAAGAATTTGCCACGAGATGACAATTTACAGTCAAGTGCTCGACACAAAACAAGGGGGAGCTGTGAGTTCATTCCTGTGGATGTGTCTGGGTTTGTGTAAATTCAACTTTTCCGCAACACTTTCCCTAGATGTTACCTCTCCCTCACAGATACTTCAATATGTGTGCCCCTTTATTTCATGTAGTCACTCATGTGGGTATACAGATATTCTGCCTGACCCTTACCTATCCCTATCACAGGCTGAGATATATCTGTCAACTGTATTTGCTGTAAGAGCCAGCTGGAGACTAACTATCTTTTCATATTTCATGGATTATGGATCGTCCATAAAAACATCATAGTGCTTCTGTTCCTGTCGCTGATGCACTGCCTGATCCCAGGGAGGTCATCACCTCTCTGCCCTCATCTTCCTGTTCATACAACATACCCGTGCCACATCTGGCTTCTGGAGCTCTCCTGTTGTGCCTGCTTACGTATTATGATGGTAAAGATGCAAAAGCATCAGTCCAAGGATACAATAGAAACAGCAGACTTCATCAGTTATTTGGGACAGGGGGAGAGAACAGACCCCGTCCCCCCAAAAAAACATGAAACAGACAGCTTGCACTCACCAGTTTTCCCACTACTGAGTTTAACGTGTTCCCTGCTCATGAATTGCTATGAAAAGCTCACATGCTGCACACAACACTGCAAAAGCAACATAGTTGCTGTTATTAAACACAGCTTCTCAGACTTGCCGCACTTACACCAGCTAAACCCATGTAAAAAAGTAAAAAAACCTACAGCCAGGATGCTCAGCCTGATGGGAGGATGCCGGCTACAAACAGCTGAGTGCTTTTCAGAACAGATTAATTAACAAGTGAAAGGTGACTGCAGTTGTTTGAAAGTATTTCATTACGGCTTCCGCAGCCAATCATAATTTTTAATCAATGTGTCTAAACAGTGAAGCAATCTCTCCTCAGATTTATTACACTTAAAGAAAGTAACAGCAAGACATCACAGTTGATTAGATAACCAAGAACACATTCAATCATCACTTTAGGACTCTAGTTCAATACACCGTCAGAGCAAGCCTGGATGGCTCATCGCTGTAGCCTCACAGCTTAATCTTCAGCGCTGCTTTCCCATGTTCAAAGTATGGTCACAGCAGAGACCCATATCCATTGCTTCAGGGCTCTGTTGCTGCCTGAATTTCCATTTTGACATAGCTGAATTGGGAAACAGGCCTTAAGGGGGCACCCAGAATCAGCTCTACTGTTCCTGAAGAAAATATCCAATCAAGCTGGACTCTGGGAGCTGCAAATCTAGTATATATCCTAGTTCTCCTGTTGTAACGTGAACTCCTTCAGTCTGGCTGGTGAACATTGCCTACTTGGTTTACTGTGCCCAACTGTGGGGTAGTACTCCCTTCTCTCCTCTACATCAGAGTCTTCCAGCCTCTCATGTGGAGGGTCCTAGCTCAAGACAACTCCACTTGCTTTCACAAGTTTGACAACATTCTTTTTTGGGGGAGTTGGTTTTCACACAACCAACTACATACATACAGGCCTTAAGGTCTCATTCAGTCTGCCATGAGACCACACAGCTGATAGAGGACTTGGTGCTCTACCCTGGCAATTCCCCTATGTAATGAGCAGGGGGAATGTTCTTAGGAACAACATAGGAAGAAAAGCAGAAAGCCACAAGGAGATCTGACAAGAGGCGGGGAAACTGAGAGATGTTATGGTTGCAATCCAGTAAATCTTTTTATTTTAGATGTTCCTAGGAAGCCTTTGTTTTCCTCCTCTCTTTTGCTTCTGGCAAGGAATGCAGCCAAGGATGTGCTCTTGTGAATCACAGGTAACTTACTATTTGAACAGACACATCAGCGCAAGGACATACAACAGCAGCAGTGGTCCCAAACCCCAGCCCCCTCCCTTTAGTTCCAACAAGCTAACAGAAGGAGATGTGTGCTTCAATGAAAATCAAACAGAACCCAGACGAGTTTGTCTCAGGCAAAGGGTTTTAGGACAACTTTGCTCCATAGGGCTTTCACAGCACTGTGCAACAGCCCATGGGGAGCACATTGCCTCTAGTTTCCATTGCACCAGTACATCTCCTGGCACTAACAGAAATCACCAAGCATGCAGGTGCAAGGGAAAGACAGGCTTCAAGTAGGGGAGGAACTGGAAATAGCTAAGGATAGTAGCCCTTCAGTTCTGTCAGAGAATAAAAGCCCCTGCTGCTCTTATGACTCTCCAGACTACTTAAGATCTGCTGTGTGGCACACAGTGGTCTCTGGCTAAGTAGTGTGGAGACCCTGAGGATAGACATGCTTGGGCCTGCTATCATTCGGAGTGGATCAGGCTGCACAGCACTTGATCTAGAGACCTTTAGGGTCCCATGGGATAACAGGCAGCCTTGAGGCATTGCTGAGATCATTCTGGCATTTCAATTCACAAGGTCAGAGCTCAGTCACAGCCTGCCTGTGTTAAGTCATGCTATATGGTTTTTGAATCAACGCACTGAAGAGGTGGGATTAAATTATGAGATGAAGGCATAACAGAAGTGTCTGAATATGCAAAGCCTGCTGGGGTAGATTTAGATGGTAGCCATGGGGCACAAGGAGCCTTACTGGCTGTTATAAGTACCTATTATGCCTGTGGACCTAGCAGCAAGCCAAACTGAGATTCACTGATCCATTCTGGGAGACAGAGCTATAGCTATAGCTAGCAATAAAGGTCCCAGTCCTTTCTGCAAAACTTATCACCATGGGACTGGCAATGAGGAAACCCCTTAATTTTCAAGGTAAGGCAAATGCACTGACAAGAAGAGAGAATAAGTAGTAAGGTGTGTGGAGAGTAACATGTTATCCAGCAAACAGCTTATGCAGAAAAAAAATCAAATAGAA
Organism: Gymnogyps californianus; assembly: GCF_018139145.2. Lineage (NCBI taxonomy): Eukaryota > Metazoa > Chordata > Aves > Accipitriformes > Cathartidae > Gymnogyps > Gymnogyps californianus. Next base: position 28,538,198 of record NC_059500.1, on the reverse strand, counting down.
GTTACTGTAATTGTACCAGAAGCATGCACACTCACCGTTTTTGGGAAACGGGGGCAGTATACCTCTAATCAAAAGGCGTCTAAGAAACAGACATCAAACACCTGGCAGCCACTCCCACAGGACACAACGATTAGAACAGAATCACGAAATGTGGGGCTTGAGGCCATTGCCTATATTCCCTACAACCTCTTATCATGAGCTTCAATTTGCATAGCAATGAATTTGGTGAAATCATGGCAGGAAACAGTTAAAACTAGTCAGCTTCAAAGCCAGTTGTTGCATATTAGCATATGCCTGCACTCTCTAACATTAGTGTCACAGAGTGCTTCCTGAGATGTCATTCCATGGAAACACAGGCCATACAGTGTGTGATAAGCAAGGGCACTGTACAGACCGTATCAGAGCAGGACGTATGACAAGGACCTAGGGCAAGTTTCAGAAGAAGCGAGAAGCAGAGTCCAACCACATGGACATTCAGGAATTACAGAGAAGAGCTGCTCATTTTTTCCACTGTAGCAACTCCAGAGCTAGGATTCAAGAACCATATCCTAACGCAGTTATTGTAGGTTAATGAAACAACTGACAAGGTTGCAAGTTTATAATGAGTAAATTACACATGGCTGGTCAGACTTGATTTTGTGCTACAGCTTTATTAACAAGTATCCCCCATAAGTACCATGTGTCTTTATAGTGCGCTACCATGTGCTCTGCAGCCAGTGCTTTTCATTTCACACATCATAAATGCACCAGTAAAGTAAAACAGATGTTTGATGCTAAAAGGGTGTGTTCTGAACATTGTTTGACTATGCACATTCAACAGCAACCTTCAAAACCTCCATCTTTTGTAGGTATCTCATGCCTACAGAAGACCTCAAGTACCCCCAAGCCTGCCTGTTAAAGGAAAAGTGAGCAAAGCCTGTGTTTATACCATCATAATGCCAGTCCTGATGCTAGCCCCATGTTGCAAGGGGGGCACTGGATTGGTACGGTGGTCAGGTTCTGTGCAGCAGTTGTAAGACAAGTGCATTGTTACAAAGAGTCTCTTATTCAGTTGGCATTATCAAAAACACTGCAATGAGGCACCTACACACAACCCCAACCACGCTCATGCCAGCAGCCCAATGCCTGCAGCTCCTTTATGATTTTTTTAAAAGTGAAGTCCAGTTGCATATCCTACTCATATCCTAGTGATCATAATGGAAATTAACTGCCTGCCAGCGACACCAGCCAGCAACTTAAGTCTAGAACTGATTGTTCCAGGGGCTCTTTTCTGTAAACAGAAGTAATTTTACTTCCAGCAGTGGGATCACCACCATTGAGGCTATACACATCCTCAGTACAATCTGAGGAGGTGATGACTGATTGCCATTGTGTCTATGGTTAACTCTGCCAACTACCCCATGCACACCTTGTTTGAGCACTTCTATACAAGCCATACATCTGTTCTGGTGAAAATGGGAGGTTAAACAGAATCTTATATAAATGTCACTCAAAGATGAAGCACTGGGAAGAGTACAAAGCCACCTGAACACGGGCTGCAACACTGGTAGACGACTTAGCCTATTCACTGAAGTCAACAAAACTGTGAAAGAACACAGAGGCTTGAAATCGCTGTTAACATCACACAGGGGAAGACATAGGACTGCTTAAGCTAGAAACCCATTGGGACACAAAGTACATTGGGAATAGAATCACAGAATGATAGAATAGTTTGGGTTGGAAGGGATCTTTAAAGGTCATCTAGTCCAAGCCCCCTGCAATGAGCAGGGACATCTTCAACCAGATCAGGTTGCTCAGAGCCCCATCCAACCTGCCCTTGAATGTTTCCAGGGATAGGGCATCTACCACCTCTCTGGGCAACCTGTTCCAGTGTTTCGCCACTCTCATCGTAACAAATTTCTTCCTTATATCTAGTCTGAATCTACTCTCCTTTAGTTTAAAACCATTAGCCTTTGTCCTATTGCTACAGGCCCTACTAAAAAGTCTGTCCCCATATTTCTTATAAGCCCCCTTTAAGTACTGAAAGGCTGCAATAAGGTCTTCCCAGAGCCTTCTCTTCTCCAGGCTGAACAACCCAAACACTCTCAGCCCTTCCTCATAGGAAAGGTGTTCCATCCCTCTGATCATTTTCATGGCCCTCTTCTGGACCCGCTCCAACAGGTCCATGTCTTTGCCGTGCTGAGGACCCTGGGGCTGGATGCAGTACTCCAGGTGGGGTCTCACCAGAGTGGAGTAGAGGGGCAGAATCACCTCCCTCGACCTGCTGCCCACTCTTCTTTTTATGCAGCCCAGGATATGGCTGGTTTTCTGGGCTACAAGTGCACATTGCCAGCTTATGTCCAACTTCTCATCCACCAGTCCTTCTCCACAGGGCTGCTCTCAATCCCTTCATCCACCAGCCTGTATTGATACCAGGGATTGCCCCAAGCCAGGTGCAGGACCTTGCACTTGGCCTTGTTGAACCTCATGAGGTTCACATGGGTCCACTTCTTGAGCTTGTCCAGGTCCCTCTGAATGGCATCCTGTCCCTCAGGTGTGTTAACCACACCACTCAGCTTGATGTTATCTGCAAACTTGCTGAGGGTGCACTTGATCCCACTGTCTACGTCATTGATGAAGATACTAAACAGTACTGGTCCCAATATGGACCCCTGAGGGATATCACTCATCACTGATCTCCATCTGGACATTGAGCCATTGACCACTACTCTCTGGATGCGACCATCCAGCCAATTCCTTATCCACCAAACAGTCCATCCATCAAATCCATATCTCTCCAATTTAGAGAGAAGGATGTTGTGGGGGACCATGTCAAAGACCTTACAGAAGTCCAGATAGATGACATCTATAGCTCTTCCCCGGTCCACTCATGTAGACACTCCATTGTAGAAGGCCACTAGGTAAATCAGGCAAGACTTGCCCTTGGTGAAGCCATGCTGGCTGTCGCGAATCACCTCCCTGTCCTCCATGTGCCTTAGCACAGCTTCTAGGAGGATCTGTTCCATGATCTTCCCAGGCACAGAGGTGAGGCTGTCAGGTCGGTAGTTCCCAGGGTCCTCCTTTCTACCCCTTTTAAAAATGGGTGCAATTTTCCAATCACCAGGGACTTCACCTGACTGCCATGACTTTTCAGATATCATGGACAGTGGCTTTGTAACTACATCAGCCAATTCCCTCAGGACTCTGGGATGCATCTAGACTTATGTATGTTCAGGTTCCTCAGGTGGTCATGAACCTGATCTTCTCTTACAGTGGGAGGGACTTTGGTCCCCGAGTCCCTACCTTGAGGTCCATCCACTTGAGAGGTGTGGGAAGAGAGGTTGCCAGGGAAGATTGAGGCAAAAAATTTTTTGAGTACCTCAGCCTTCTCCTCATCCGTTGTTATCAGTTTGCCAGTCGTGTTCATTGGGGGGGGGTACACTTTCTTTAATCTTCCTTTTCTGGCTGACATACCCATAGAAGCCCTTCTTATTATTCTTTGTGTGCCTTGCCAAGTTCAGCTCCAGCCACGCCTTGGCCTTCCTGACCCCATCCCTACACAACCAGGCAGCATCCCTATACTTTTTGCAGGATACCTGTCCCTGCTTCCACTGCCTGTGCATTTCCTTCTTGCTTTTTAGTTTGATCAGCAGGTCTTGACTCAGCCATGCCAGTCTCCTGCCTTCCTCTCCTGATTTCTTACACCTGAGGATCAAGAGCTCTTGCACTTTATGGAAAGCATCCTTAAAGATCTGCCAGCTCTGTTCTGCTCCCTTGTCCCTGAGGGCAATTTCCCAGGGGGTCCTATTGACTAACTTGTTGAACAGTTGGAATCTTGCTTTCCTAAAATTCAGGGTCCTGACTTTACTCTTCATCTGACTCACATCCCTCAGGACTGCAAACTCCACTAGTGCATGACTACTGCAGCCCAGGCTGCCTCCAATCTTAATGACTCTGATTAGCTCACTTGCATTGGTGACCATCAGGTCCAGTATTGCATCCTGTCTCTCAGGGCTGTCTATTACCTGGCTTAAGCAGTTATCCTCAATGCACTCCAGGAGTCTCCTGGATTGCCTACAGGTCGCCGTGCTACTTTTCCAGAAGATGTTGGGTTGGTTGAAGTCCCCCAGCAGGATGAGAGCTGCGAGCATGATGCTTCCTGTAGCTGGAGTAAGAAGGCTTTGTCAATAGGCTCCCTTTGATTGGGTGGCCTGTAGTAAACACCAACCACAATGTTCTGCTTGTTGCCTCGGTCTCTAATTCTTACCCATAAGCTTTCAACCTCCTTGTGTCTATTCTTCAGAGACAGCTCTTCCCAATCTATCCATTTCTTTATGTAGAGGGCAACCCCTTTGCCTCTCCTTCCTTGCCTGTCCCTTCTGAACAGCCTGTAGCCATTGATAGCTGCACTCCAGTCCTGGGATTCATCCCACCAAGTTTCAGTAATGGCAACTAGGTCGTAGCTTTGTAGCAGCATGGTGGCTTCTAACTCCTCCTGTTTGTTGCCCATGCTGCGCACGTTGGTGTAGAGGCACTTCAGCTGGGCTGTCGGCCATGTCACCTTCTTAGAGGAACACACCTTAATTCCTTTGAGGTATTTCACTGATGTTCCCGTGTTGGCTCCAATTACCTCAGGAGCCCCTGGCTCATCTCCGTAAGACTTCAAGTGTGCTCCAGTGTACCCAGCACATCTCAGAGCAACAAGCAGATGGCCCTCACTAGCATCCCGTCCCTCTAACCTTGGCGTGCCGTCCCACAGCTTGTCACGGGCAAGCCTAATATTATCCCCCTCCCCCTTCAAGTCTAGTTTAAAGCTCTGTCAATGAGCCCCACTAGCTTGTGAGCAAAGACCCTCTTTCCTCTTTGAGAAAGGTGAATCCCATCTGACACCAGCAGGCCTGGTGCTATGTAGACCATCCCATTATCGAAAAAGCTGAAATTGTGGTGGTGACACCAGCCACAGAGCCATGTATTAATAGACTGGGTCTGTCTGTTTCTTCCAATGTTGCTGCCCGCAACTGGAAGGATAGAGGAAAAAATTACCTGTGCTCCAGATTCCCTTACTAACCGTGCCAAGGCCCTGAAGTCTCTTTTGATTGCCCTTGGACTGCGTGTTGCTACTTCATCGCCACCTACACGGAAGAGCAATAATGGGTAATAGTCCAAGGGCTGTACCAGGCTAGGAAGTTTCCTAGTGATGTCCTTCACCTGGGCCCCAAGGAGGCAGCAGACTTCCCTAAGAGGCGGGTCTGTCTGGAGTGTTGGACCCTCTGTTCCCCTCAGAAGGCAGTCACCTACAACTAAAAGCTGTCTTTTCTTCCTTGTCAAGGTGGTTGTGATATAGGAGATAGGCCTTTCTGACCTTGGCAACACCTCTGGTGTAGATGGACCATCATCCACATCATCCGTTGACTGACCTTCCACATCCAGAGCCTCATACCTGTTGTACAGAGGCACTTGGGAAGGCGAGGTAGGCAAGGAGGGGGCTTGCCTGCTGCCCCGAGCATGAACTTGCCTCCATTCACTCCTCTCCTTTAAGCTACTGCCTTCTGCCTGGTGGGGGGAGGATACAAGATCCCCTTGATCTTGTTTTTTTTCTGGTGGCTGTTCCTGTCTCAGGGAGGGCAGAGCATGGTTCCACCAGTCTACCTCTTTCTCAAACTCCCTGATGCTCTTTAACCTTTCTACTTCCTCTCATAGCTTTGCCACCAGGCTGAGCAGATCGTCCACTTGGTCACACCTTACGGAGCTGTTCTCACTACTGCCATTCATTACTAGTGAAAGGCTCTGGCACGCCCTGCGTTCACATTTCAACAAAAGATGAAGGAAGCAGGAGGTCCTGCAAGTCAAATAGTAATGAGGATGTAAGATTGCATGGCAATGAAATGAATGAAGGCATTTCTGGCTGACCTCAGGGTAAGTATGCATAGGTGCAAAATAACTTAATCACAGACTGATCACGTGGCTCTAGGCAAGGGAATCAATACTCAAAATAGTATCATATGTTTGGCACTTTGAAGGGCTAGCTTTCCACAGCTAAAAGTAGTCATAAACCAGGCTGATTGTGAGGAAACGATTCAACCAAGGATCATGAGTGAAATCTGAGAACTGTCCAATAACTTAACGCTTTGAGCTTAAGGAACAAGTTCTCTACAATTACCAAAGCTCTTCAAAACCTTACTTTGATTGGAAAACCATGGTCATTAAGGAGAGGATTAGAAAACAACAATGAATTATAAATTCAATGTCCTAAATAGAGGGAGAAGGGAAGAGAGCCTTGTGGCAGTGAGTAAAAATCAGATGTAAACAACAGCATCAAACATAACTTTGTCAGTAGTTTGCAGATGGTAATGGTCAGTGAGATGGCAAGTAAATAGAACCAGATTTCTAGCAAAGGAAGCAAGTTTGCATGATAACTTAAGTATGGTTAAATGACGTAATCCTTTATTCAGCTAGATACTTTGGCAGAAAACACTGATTGCATTTGCAGGATGTCAGGAGAGCTCCTGGAAAAAAAGAAAATTGATCACTGGCTGATGGACAGGTCATGAATTCTAACTGCAATACCATGGGCTTAAGAGGATTATGTGAGCTTTGAAGAGGCCATAGGGGAATGATCATCACCACAGGGAGCTGGTATACAGAATTAATAGACTGCATCAAGAGGCCAGAATCAGCACTAGTTTTGACAAATGTATGGCAGAAGAGCTGAAGAGTAGTGTAAGAATCTTATGTTCCAGAAAACACAGACTGGAGGTCAGTCATTTAGCTAGCTTACCATAAAGCAAGTCATGGGAAGACTTAAAATAAATACCACCAGGAAATCTAGTTTAGAAATCTTTGGAGTACAACATGCAAAGGGACTACAACATGTAAAAGGACATTAAGGGCTTGCATCCAGATGTTCAAAATTGCAAAATATAAATTTAACTGTCACCTTTTCCTCTTGAAGTTGTGCTCTGGTTGAATAACAAAAATCACTGTACTGATGTAAGAATTAAGTGAAATACTTAAAAACAAAAGTCGTATTCCAAGACTTACATGAACTTAAGGGAAAATTTAAGCCTACATATGTCTAAAGCATATGCCATTAACACTTCAATGTTTGAAAATAGCTAGAGGACTACTATATCAAAGAATACATAGATCAAATGACAAAAGGGACAACAGGAGCTGAACTGCATTTCTAAAGCAGTTGTGTTCCAGTTCAAAGTGGACCTCTGTATTAGAGAGATCCCAAAAATAATAGCAGATGAATCAAGATTTAAAAAATAGTCCTATAAAATATTTTTCTAAAGCCCTAGAACAGAACCTTAAAACTAGGTTAACAGATGCACTTCTACTTACCCCAAAGTGGGGATATAAAACCAATCTGAAATTTACTGTTTAGACCATCAGACTAAACCAGGGTAGAACAGATGTGGCCCTTTATGTCTAACGAATGTACAAATGTAAAAAGGATCAGGTTTGGTGCTGTCTATGAAAGTGTTACCTTGTTACCATCAAGTATCACCACCATCCCAGCAGTAAAATGTGTCTCCAGAACAGACTTATGAAGAAACTACGCAAAAGCCAAACTGGCAAGAGTCTTGCTAGTAAAAAAGGCAAGTAGGCCTGTGTCCCAGACCTACTTGGAAGGGTAGGTTCCACATCAGACCCTATCCTGTTAGAAGGAAAGAAAGGAAACAATTCTCTTTGCACTTGGGCAGCCTATATCAAGGTCAAGGGGCTTCTTGTTGTCCTGCATGGAAAACCTGGAAACTTTTCCTCTGCTGGAAATGCAAGTAAGCTTATCTTCCTGCCCATGGCAGGAGGGTTGGGCTAGATGATCTTTGAAGGTTCCTTCCAACCCAAACCATTCTATGATTCTGTTCTATGATATGTTGAAGCCAACATCTGTAACGTACCCTGATCAGCCTAAGGTAGGTGAAGCAAGTTCAAAGCAGAACTATGACTGGAACAATACTCATTTCCTAATTCTGCAGATCTTTCATCCTTGATCCTGGGCTTTTTACTTTCAAGAATTGCAGCAATACTGTACAGCTCTACCACAGTAAACCACACAAAGCCTTCCTTCCATGTATGAAGCAAAAGGAATAAAATCCCCAAACAATACAGTTGCTCATTCAGCCTGAAGCAGAAGCAGCAGGAGCATTTCAAATCAGAACCAGAAAAAAAATTCCAAGTTTATTTAGTTAAATGAGCACTAAATGAAGACTAAAAATCTCTCAACATCCCCAAATTGCAAGGTCCTAATTCAGTGACTGTCACTATACATCATGCAGACTGACAGTCTTAAACTCTCTGGGTGCCCTTCTGAGCTGAACCAGTACAGCAACAGACCGGATCATTTTATCTTCTTGCACCAGAGAAGTTACAGCTTATAGATTACATTTATTATGTTTTACTGACAAGTACTTACTTCAGTGAAAGAGAATAGTCATGCTTGCTTGTTTGACTATTTCTTACAAGGTAGCTACACTCTTTACACAAACGTAACAGGTTTTCTGCATCTGTCCGACTGATTGCTCCATGATACCATCTAGGAAAAAGGAGAGAGATTAATACACACACATATTCCAACTCATACTTCTTTCACTACTTTCTTTCTTCAAGGTATGAATAATGGCTAATATTACATGCGTATCTTTAAGATGAAACATATTATGGATAAAAAGCACATTGCTTGCATTATCTGAAGTTAACTTTACAACTTGTGGAGGCCTGTAGTTCCTGTCAGCTGAAGGAAAAAACTTATAGCAGGAGAGCACGCAACAAGATTGGTATACATATTTATGTAAGAAATTCACACTCAGAGCAACATGTTATAATCTCTATCTTGCAAGCAGTAGATCCACAATATACACATTTACTCTATTCCATCCCTGTGATATATCAGTATTTCAACTAATATACAAAAGAATATAAAGAAAACAAACAAAAGCAAACAAAAAGAAATCACATCTGAAGAATATGAACAGTTAATAGTGGAAAAGATTTGCTAAAATAAGTCTTTGAGAAAGGAGAAAAGTGATAAAGTGTGAAGATCTATAACAAAGACACTTGTTCTAAACACAGCTGTGACAACTCAGAGCACTTTAAGTAAACCTCTGGTGGATCTGTGGAGTGGGTGTGATCAATTCAGGGAAGAAAGGAAATGGGGAGAGGAGAGGAGGGTCCTTCACTAAACTGACCACTGCAAACAAAGAACCGCCTCAGCACATGCTGCTCTGTATCAGCAATTAAAATATCGCAGTCCAGTAGTAAACACTTTGACCCTTCCCCCAAGTTTCCCAAGCAATGTAATGTGCCTGGCCCTGCATTGGGTCAATCGCATCTCTGAGGAAGATCTCTCCCTTCCTGCAATTGCCAGATGAACTTTGAAGCATGATGTGCCACTACCACGCCTGCCTAAGCAGAAGTGCTCTCTGTCTGTTATTACCAGGAACTGTCACTGGCCTTGTGCAAAAGTTTTCTTCCATTTGTTCTAATTCTATTTCTCTGCTGAACTTACTCTAAGGGAGATGTTTCAACTAAAAGGTAAGTGAATAAAGAGCAGACAGATCCCTTTGACAGAAGTCATGCTCTTTTAACTACCTTGTGCTGATGTCAGCTCCATTGTCAGATCTAATGAATGTGCTAAACAAAAGTCAGTGCTCAAATTAAAAATTCATTGCGTGCCTGGTTACAACCAAAGTCTGCATTAGGGAAAGCTAAAAAGAGGGTTATACTATTGTATATTCAAGACAGACTAGAAAGGGAGACTCTGACAGCTCCATCACTGCGTAAATAAAATTGAGACATAGATGTGAATGTTTTCAGGCAGTGTTCTCCCTATCTCCCATTAGATATTTACTGCTGAAGGGTATTTCTCAACAAGCAATTTAAACACTAGGTTGTCTTCTGAGTGTAAGGGAAGAATATTAACACTAAGTGTAAATCAGAAAATGGATTTGGGAGAGTCTAAAAATTATTCCTATTAGCTAGAAATATTTTTTCTTTTCTCCCCAAAGGGCCAAATAAAAATAAAATATGACCTAGCCAAAACCAGGGAGATACTCTGGACTCTGATATTCAGAAGGAAGTATTTCATATATTCTTCAGATCTGGTGTTCCCCAGTTGGCAGAGAGGTTCATGGAAAAAGAATGCAGGGTTGGTTCCAGGAAGCAAAACCTGCTTTTAAAACAGTTGGAAGAAAAACAGCGAAGTATGAAGACAACTGCTGATTGGAGAACATCTGATTCAGAAGTGATGCCTGGAAACTGTTTTGGCTACAGCTGAGAGTGAACAGCAGTATCCAGAAGTGTAATTGCTTGTGAATCATATGCCCATGTAAATGGGACACTCAGATTGCTCCTGTTCCAGCTACCTAGAGAGATAAACATAGTGCTATAATCAGCTTAAAGTTCCTGACTAATTTGCTGTTTCAGCTGTATTGGGTCTGTTTGCCCTGGGTGTGTCTATTTTTTAAATGTCAACATATAGCTATTTGTGCAGAAAAGTCAAAGATTTAAATGTCAGTGATGCGATCACAAAATAGTGAAATGACAGCTTGTGAAAGATAGCAGTGCAAAAGCATGGGACATAAAAACCTGAAGACATGCACGTCTTCCAAGATATCCTGGAAAACATAAGCACACAATGCAAACCTGAAAGCAAAATTCAAACATAATCACACACTTTGACCTTTATCAGAATCTCTTCCCAGGACTGAAAGTATCCTAATTGTGGTTTATAGAACGTTCTTCCTGATGTCCCTTACTTTCTCAATGGTCAGGTTTCAGCCACTAAGTGGCCACAGCTTCACTGAATACAGGACAGCTGCATCAGTTATATAGTAAGTATAATCAGTTGTTACAGCTCATATAATAAACAACACTACTCTGTTTCTGAATTGGTCAGAGCAAAACAAGAAGTCACCAGATCTTGTATATAAGGATGGGAGGGATTCACTTTCAATAAGACAATGGAAACAGCAGAACACATTTTCTTCTTTTCACTGAGGAAAAAGAACAAATTCATTCAATTCCCCTGGGTCCATGAGTTACTAAGTTCATAGTTAGAGATTCCATAATCACAAGCAACTAAATTTTCTTGATATATTGGTATTTCTGCCTGTTTGGGAAACTTCCTAATCTACCTATCCACTTGTCAACTTGCTTGCGTCCTTTTCTCTAGATCTTGTACTCCTTTCTACAAAAACACACTCCATTTTTGTAGAGAAAGATGGAATGGCTTGGCATGGCTGTGGAGAGGTCTCATGCTACTAAAACCTGAGCGGTTTGAATGATTATGAATAATCTAAGGTACAATAAATCTAAACTCTTTCATTTTTCTGACACATTATTATTAACTGTGCATTCATTTCAGGTTTGATCCTGCATAATGAAGAATCAAAACGAATCTCATGTGATTAACACTTGAATAATTAAAGGAAGCAAAACTAGCTCTGCAGTTTCCAGTTGTTATTATCAACTGCAGTTATATGTAACTGCAGTTATACTAAAAGAGAGAACTACACAATAATATATTTATGAGTCAAAAGTTAATTAACAGATGCTCAACTTCCTGCAGTATTTTAAATGTATTTTGGGGGGGTATGGTGGGCTGGAACTACCCAAATCTGAGGACCAAATTTCACAGTCAGATTTATAGCCTTTTAGTCATTTACCTAACAGTATCAGTGAGTGATTTCACAATAGTGGTTGCTATTTCCTCTGTTGGAGATAAGTATACAATCTGTCAATGAGCAGATGGTTCAAAGGCTGAGGTTGATTAGATGGAATATGACACCATGGGGATGATATTGTTCTCTGTTTCAAGCTTAAGTTTCCAAATATTGCATGTAAAAATAGAATGTCAAAGGAAAAGGAATTTCTGGAACTACCTTCTCTCAGACACAATTGACAGAGGGGATTCTCTCGTACTGAGGATCTGAAGTGCAAAAGGATTGCTAATCCTCTCAATAGCACTACCATTGAGGAACAAAGTATTCTCACAAAGACCACACTCACATCCATGCCAAATTATGCCCTCCCTCTCTTGTGAAAATAAATTCTGCATCTAACTTAGAATGACAGTGTCTGGAATGGAACAGCCTTCAGGGATTCAAGACACAGCTTCCTCACTTTACTGTGTGAATCCATTGACTTCTTGGTGCTCACAAATATCAGTGTAACCTGTGTAAATTGCTCCACAAGAAGATTTTTCTTTCTTTGTGTAACAAGGGATTCTGGCCCCTTCTATGAGGCTGCACCTTTGGTATGATACAGGACAGTGGGTCATTCCATCATACAAGCCAGTCTGTCCGAATAGTTCAAGGAAGGGTAACAGTGAGGCAGGACAGAGGCCACTCTTGTGAATACCAGACATTCACTCCAGGGAATTCCCCCAGAACTTGAGTTTGGAGCTGACAAAACTTCCTCTAAATACCACCCTCAAGTCTGACACCACCAGAGTAGTAATAACAGTCTCTTTTCTGAAAGCTTTGTGAATGGTCTTATCAGTCTCTCCCTGGAGCAGTATTACAGCCAGATGCAAGGCATGTCTGAGGTACCAGAAACATGCTATGCAGCCACAAAGATATGGAATTTGTGCAGCTTTAAAGCACAATTTGTATATATGGGATATATACCTGTTTTTCTTAATGCAACGTAATCAACATAGTTGAAAGTGGAATAACTGCACATACTTGGCAGATAAAATTCACTGTTCCTGAGATGAGTTTCCTGTTTAACACTATTTTGTCCCCCACAAAAGTTACTTAAACTTTGCAGGATTAATAAGAATAGTTTTTTGTGGGCACTAACACAGAGGATACTGAGGAGGAGGAGCTGGACAGCAGGATCTAGGACACTTGCTGCTCCTGTAAGTGGGGAGGCAAAGAGCTAGAGAGCAATTACTGTGCTTACTTACATCTGCTTTTCCAGTTGAATAGTTGGATCTATTCTCTCTCCCAGGATCCCACAAAATTCTGGACTGCCATGTTTGATGGGTTTAAAGCCTCCTCCAGGTGCTTTTAACTGCCTGCGCTGGTCATTTGAGGGAGAAGGAGATGCTTGTCGTTTCTCACTTCCATTAAATTGGGCTGCAAGATACACAATAATTACCTCTCCAGGCAAGGTTAGCAAGGACCAAAATAGTTGTAGCACTTAGAGAGGTTTTACACTTCCCAGGGAGAATAAACATGCACCCACTAGCATTAAGATGTAGTAGTTTATCTACAAAGTTATATGTATCATGTAAAGGTGTTTCTAACTATGCAAAATACAGTCCTAAAACTCTCTTGCTTTTCCAGCAACAAAATCCACACTTTTCTAAACCTTGTTACAATAACTAGTGCTTATCTTAACATTTGATACTTTCTTCCCCAAGAGATGATGCTGTTAAACAAGTAACAGTAACAAAGATAGGCTTTCAGCTACCTGCTATAATTACAATAACAAACAAGTGAGAACATCAAGAATCACCCTTGCCTCAGTTTATGTGGAATCATCCTAACAGCTATCTGGGTGCAGATCCAGACAGCTAACACCCATCTATCCACATCAGAAATATGGGCAAGCAGCAATGAATTAAACATGTATCCACTTATCCAACACTGGCACAAAGCTTTTGTCTTGAAACAGTACGGTACAAAGAGATGAAAACGGAAAATGGCATTTGTTAGTTTTTTCTCACAAATTATGTTATTCCAAGAAAAGCAATATGACTCATTTTGCAAAGCTGTAATTTCTTAGAGCACTGCAACATCTGTAGCAAAGCACATACTAATGATGTTAGCATCCTCATTCTACACTTAACTACACTTACAGAATCTATGTATCTGTAATTTCAAAAAATTAAAGGAGAGAATATTGACAGAAAAAGTGAAAGAAGCTACTCACATCATCTTCCTGACTCTCACTGCGTTCTATGGTTTGCTTCTTCATCAAAAACTAACACTCCCAGCTGCAGATGGATTATTGTTTTAAGGTCATCTAGTTGGGACCAGGCAGAAAAAACTTCACTGTATCAGGAGGCAAACATCAAATGCGCACAAACACACACAGCGCGATCAGCTCCTCTGTGAGTTTCAACAGCAATGTCAGAGAAAATGTTACAAGGACAATTAAAGGGACTCCCTACAACAGCATGTTGTAGGTCTCATGCATTTAGAACTCAACTTATTATAACACACAGCCAGTTAGGCATATGGCTGGTAGTACTTATTGTTTTAAAGCAACACTATACAACAGGAAGACAGCTGTAATGTTCAAAAAGATAATGCATACAGAATAGAGATGTGTTGGACTTGGAAAATGTTTTGGAGCACTTTCTTGTTGTTGTTATTTTTATATGCTTTCCTCATGGGGACACTTCCAAATTCCCCCTCTACTCAGAGAAAGCAGGCACAAATTATTGCAAAAATTGGGCAAATGTATTCAGTCATATTCTGAAGTATGCATGGCAGAAATATGCTGGTTATTTCTTAAAATGGAAACTCAGATTTAACGTCATTACTGGATAATGAAAGCTGATTAGCATAACAAGGAGAAACATTGCATGTGTGTACTTGCCAGTGACATATACGAACATTTCAACTATTATTTCAACTGTAAGAAAAACACCTGGATGTAATTTGGGAACTCTGTGAAAACTGGTGAATTTAATATCAGCTTCTGACCAAGCAACATCTTTCAGACACCAAAAAATTCAGTTCACAAAACAAACATGAAACTCAGTTCTGATTGTAAACAGCAATATCTTTACAAAATGATACTTAGAAGTAGGATCTGTTCTCCAAAAATAGGACAAAGTAAAATTTCAGATGCTTTTGAATGTTTTCTCTGTCTGAAAAGCTCAAACATGTCTCTGGACTCCTGCCCTATTTCTTTTTTCTTTTTTTTTTTTTTTGTGAAGTAAATTGGTGGGAAGAAGCAGTCTGAAAGGGATATCCAGGCAGATTAAACTGACATGTGTGATACCCAGTCAGGCACCAACCGACGCAATGTTGTTATCAGGACTGAGTTTCGGCTGCTATAAATCCCCTCTTTAACCAAGGCTGCAGTATATACAGTGAAGGTTCAGAAGCTCAATTCCATGCAGCTGGGAGTGTAAAGTTTTTTATTACCATGGTACTTCTGTTTACATAGCCTTCACAGCTATGGAACTGACTGTATAACCTGACCCTTCCTCACTCTCCATGTGGCCTCTCTTCCACTGCCCTGTAGCTGGTGCCATACCCCTCTGGTGGTGGCATGCCAGAATTCCCCTGCTTCAAGTCCCCCAGGGTCCTAGGCACCAGCTTTCTGTGCAACAGCAGCTTCAGCCAGCAGAGGTGACCAAGTTTGGCATCTGCAGATCCTCCTTCAAGGAGTCCATGATCAGTGCTAAAAACTACTACCAGATGGGCCTCTTCATAACAGAGGCCCTCTTCATAACAGAGGGCCACTTATTTTGTAAAGCAATACTAAGATGGGCTCTACAGCCTTCACCTGCATTTCCTTTACCCAAAGGTTTGCTATGCCCACATGACAGCCTGGAAAGGCCTGATTTCTCACACACTCGAATGGGAGCCAGTGTCAGCTTGACATTCCTGAATGGGCTCTTCAGTGTTGCTATCTGCTTTTCCAGCCAGACTTGCGTATCAGAAAGCTACTTTGTTCCTGTTACTTTGCCAGCCTCAGCTCTTCTGCGCAAACCAGTTTGCCCAGCTGAGCAGGAGGTCTAACAAGATCTGCCCACTTCCCATAAAAGCTGTCAAAAACACGTTTCAGCTTCAGCTTACAGCCTCCAATGAAAGAAAACCAAATTTGTTTGTGAAAGAACTCAAGCTGCAGACAGTCAAAATGCTGCACTCCAGCTCTTGCTACACATCTTTTAGCACTGCAGTTAACAGCAGAAGTCCCTGGGGAAGGCTATACATAGCTTGCTCCACAATGTCAGCATGATACCAGCCCCAGCCCCATGCTTAGGAGCCACAGTGCAGACACACTCCCCTCAACATGAGGAAACTTCACAGCTTGTTGCACACTTTCAGTCTGGCACATCTCAAACTCCAGGCTGGAGATAAACAGGTTTCATCCATGCTTCAGCAATAAATCTTGAAATCATGGCAGAAAAACAAATGTTTTCTGTAAAAGACTTGCATGAGTAATTAACTTCATGATAATTCTAGTGTTGCTTGCTGTTTTGGTTTGTTTCCTAGGTCTATCACCTGACAAATCAAAAACATTTGCTGCATAAGTCTCTTTGTGTCTGCAATTCACATTGCAAATGTCTGTTGTTCCCTTCAGATGAACTTCTCAAAATAGGAAGTTTAGCAGAAGGTCCCTTCAGGTTCACAGCCTCCACAACTCCAAGTAGTTGGGGCATGGTAGTTGTGGGCCTGTAAAGCGGGACTTGCCCACTGCTAGAATTTCTAATACCACTTAGACCAACATTGTGCTCTTCAGAGAAATCCACCTCAGCTAAGAACTGAAAAAAACCCCACCTGGTCTAGTTATATTAGCTAGCTACATTACAGAACCACAGTACACAATAAGTCAGAAAAGCACTTCACACATCTCAGCAGAGGGTCAATACTTCTCCACTGCAAACTTTCCACTGTTTCAAACTTAGAAGTTGGACCTCTTCTTTCCTTGTTTTAAACATTTATAATTCCTAGGAGTTACATTAAGTATAGAGACACCAGATGAGACAGCAGCTTGAATCTATGCTTGCAGCCAATCCTTGCACATTCCTTTGTGATAAATAGCCAGGTACCTAAGACATACTAAGTTATAATGAATGACACATGCAATCAAAGAAATCTAATTAATCTCCAAAAATGTTTACTCTCTTAGCATTTTAAGACAGAACTCTGCATGCTGAACCCATAAGGAATTCAACCATATCATAATACTTTTTCATTAAACTTCTTTTTAGTCTGTTACTTTCGTAAAGCAATATTTTGTGTGCTTTCATAAGAGTTAATTACATAATGCTTAAAAGAATATTTACACATAGGCCAATCATAAATCTCATATTGAATGGATTGTGCCTTACAGTTACATGTAGACAAACTAAAAACTACAGATGAAGAAAATAATGGACAAAACTAAGATTCTTTTTTTTAAAATCAACACTCAAAAAAACTATTTCAGAATTTACCTGATAAAGACCAAAAAAGTGTGCATGAAGGTGATTACAGAGCTCAAAGACTTAACAAACACCAAACGAGTTGTGCACAAAAAGGTATGCAGTAGAAACTAATAAGTCTGTTCTCTGGATTCAATGAATTAAAAATCAGCTATTTCATGTAATACGCATAATACATGAAGAATAAGGTGTAAGATTTCCATATGCACACATACAACTCTTAAGACAATAACTTTTAAAAGTAACAATCCCAATTATGTGGCTGCTGTATTACTAATGGAGAAATCTGTAAAGTGTGATCTCACTGCAGACAGACGTGTAGTGGTCCCACAGTTTGTATCTCAGTGTTGCTAAACAATGAAGTTTCTAGTTTAGGTATTTTACATACTTTGAAAGAAAAATTACTTCTGGGTAGCACACAATCACCATCCTTGTGTGGGAAGCTCACAATAACTCTGATATTACTCTTAGCCTTTGGAAAATTATCAAAACTAGTATGTAAGGAAAAACTCAACTCACAGAATCCCTGTGCTACACTAAACCACAGGAACAAGCTGCAGAGAGATAAATAGCCCTAAAGAATTGCACCTTTGAAGACTTGTGTCACCTGCTCAAGCATTTGTTCCTCCTCGCTCTTTTATGCAGTCCAAGAGCTTTACTTATCCTTTCACCTTGAAACAAAATATTCTTTGCTCAGAAGTAGCTCTAACCCCAAACTGTCCAAGAACACATGCAAGAATGGCTGAACATGCCTCCAGCCAAGGAAACACTGGACAGGTTGGCAAAAAATAACTGGAAGCCTTTCAGCTAACATAGTCAGCAAGAATTAACTGTTCAGCTTCCTTGCAGGAGCTCTTCAACAGCAATCTGTAGTCACCAGACATTCCCATAGCATCTGGCCTAGCCCAGAGGGCTAGAAGGATAGGGATGAATGAGGAAGCACACCATCCTTCTTCCTTGTGGGCAGAAATGCACACACAGCTAATAGGAGAGTGTCTTGGGTGATAGGGAGCAGGTGTCTGAAGGTGGGAGAAGAAAAATCCCAAGGAGGTGTAAGAAGGTAACAGAGTGGGACCAAGTGTCAGGCAGGAGGATGAATAAGAGAGTCTAGACATAGATGCAGTACTGTGGGACAAAAGAAAGGCGAAAAGAAGACCACAAATGAAAGAAAGATGAGCAAGAAGCAGACATGGTAGCAGAGGGAAAATGGTGGAAAACCCTCCAGAATCTGGAATGGAGAATAGAGAAATTCCCTGCAAAACAATGCAGAGAGCAGCCTAAGACCCACTGCAAATCCACTGCTTGTGGCTCTGCACAGCCCCTACATGTGCTGTGGTTAGCTTGTGGATCCTTCCAGGTAGTAAACACCCTACCTCTACAACACAGTTACTGTGGACCATGCTGTTGTGTAGTAAAATTCACCTGTCAGGAGATGGAGACTGCATATATGCTTTAGGCAAAGACAGCATTGCTGCCATCATAGGGACAGATGAAAAGGCATGGAAATATCTACTGAACTGGGGCAGACACAAATGCCATAGCATAAACCCAAAGCAAAAGGCTTTACACACATACGCCAGACTGATATTCAGCATCTGCAAAACAGCCATTGTGGCACTGGAAACCTAGTAATACACGTCTCTGTTGATTAGCCTATCTTGACACACAATGGATATCCCAAATCATAGCCAGGATCTCACAGCCAGGCAGTCTCCCAGCACAAGTCTTGCAAGCATTTTAATCGGTCCAGCAAAGGGGGATGAGTGAGCCCAGGCAAGCCTGAACCAAAGCCTGTTTCCACCAGGCAGAACTCAGCAGCAGAACTGTATATCCTACTAGAAGCCACACAAGCAGGTTAGACTTTTGTGTTGGAGTTCATGCGCTTTAGCAAAAGAGACTACTTTACCTGCACAGCATCCAGCAGAACTGGATGCTGGTTTAGATCCAGGCTCAAAAGAACTATCAGCATGTGCTTAATGGGAAAGTGACTGAGCCTGGAACTCCGCAAGATTGTTAACAGCTCACGTGCTAGAGTATACCATGCTGCTAGGAAGTAGAAATCAGTTTTCTCTAACCTCCTCTTCTGTTCCATAGGAGCCCAACAAGAGGAAAGGGGATGCTGAGCAACAGGTTTCTTTTTAAGCAGCTGCTTCAGGTTCATCCATGTGTCTCTTGCTCCCACCCACATCTCACAGGATGGATACTGCAGACATCAGCTTGGCTTGGAAACAAACCCAAATCAACCACAACCTAAAGATGTAAGAACAAATGAAGCAGAGAGGCAGAATCACTCTCACAACAGATTGCCATTGCTCTACTCCACTGTGCTAGAAGAGAAACACAATTCTGTCACCCACATCCGCCTACCTATTAGGGGATCAGGTCAGAAACACCCAGGAAGGGTATTGTCACAACAGCTCTGTTTATAGAACAGTAGCCCTGTATAGCTGTGGAGAGAACTCACTTCTCATTTCTGTAGTGTGGCATTATCATGGCACACAGAATTGCAAAATCATAGAATAATTCAGGTGGAAAGGGACCGTGGGAGGTGTCTAGTCCAATCTGCTCAAGGCAGGGTCTGCTATGTGATCAGATCAGGTTGTTCAGAACTTTATCCAGTCATCCCTTCACATAGGATGAAAAAAATCTAAAGATGGAGACTGCAAGAGCTCCCTGGACAATTGGTTCCAATGCTTGACTGTCCTTAAAAAGAAAAAAAATTTTCCCCATATCGAGTTAGAACCTCTCCTGATTCAACTTATGTCTCATCTTCCCATCACACACCTGCTCATTTGTGAAGAACCTGGCTCCATCTTCCTGAAGATCCCCTCAGAGGCACTGGAAAGTTGCTATTACATCCCCCCAAACCTTTCTCTTCTCCAGGCTAAGCAAGCCCAGTCCTCTCAGCGTCTCCTCCCAAGTCATGTGCAGTTTCCTGTCATTTTGGTGGCTCTCTGCTGACATCAACATTTATCAACAACCTTCTTGCATCTGAATACTGGACACAGCATTACACGTTGTCCAAGAAACGTGAAGTAAAGAGGAAAAATGACTTTTCTTGATCTACTGGCTATGCTCCTGTTCACACAGGCCAGGCTGCTGGTAGCCTTCATCACTGCTGGGGAGCACTGCTAGCCACATTTAGTCCACTTTCCCCCAGGACTCCTTAAGACCCTTCCAGCAAAGCTGTAACCCAGCAAGTCAGCCAGTCGTTGGTTCATATCATTACAGGGGGTTAGTCTGCTCCAGATGCAGGTCTTTGCGTTTGTCCTGGTTGGATTTTGTAAGCTTATTGTCAGCCCATTTCTCCAGCCTGTCCAGGTCCCTCTGAATGGCAGCTCTGCACACATACACCCTCCCCTGCATTTCATATCATTCCAGACTTGATGAGTGCATTTCCTCTCCTCCTCCTCTGCGTTACTGATAAAGATGCTAAACAGGAAGGGTTCCAGAAAAGATCCCCTGAGGAATCACACTTGTAACCAGACTCCAGGAAGAGTATGAATCACTAAGCACTACCCTGTGAGGTGAATGACCCTGACAGGTTTTCACTCATCTAGTAGTCCACTCATCTAGGCTACAGCATTCCAAACCAGGTAACACAGCTGATGCCACAGCACAACATGCTGAAGGCTAAAGTCAACATAGATGACACCTACTTCTCTCCTTCCACTAACAGAGCCAGTAGTTCCAACACAGAAAGCAAACAGGTTTGTCAAGCAGGATTTACCCAGGGTAAATGCACACTGACTACTAATCATTGCTCTTAGGCTTCTTCCATGCTCCCTCCCAGAGCCACATCTCTTCTCTTCCTTCCTCAACCCCACAATCATCACCACACACAAGTCTCCTTTCCAAGGTTTCTGCCAAGCTGACTCCTAAAAAGGAAGGGGAACAACCCTGCTCCTAGACACAGCTTTTCACTAGAACATGCCATTGCGGGGAAAATCATAGAGCGCATATGACTCTAGCACCCCACAAGAGAATCCAGGAACATGGTCAGACCAACTGCTACAGCTGGGCTTTGCTGGGCACACAGAGGCTCGAAGAAAGAAAAAGTCTTGGCCTTTAGAATCACATTGTCACTAAATGAAGCCCCTCTCAGCCATTTCCGCAAAGCAACAAAAGGGAAAAAAGAAGAGCAGTGTAATCAACACCAAGCACAGACATTCACAGACAGAAAACAGTTTGTGTCAGATCTCCCTGACTGACAAGTTCTGATGTGGGAGAACTTCAGCAGTTCAAAAGGATTAATCCAAAACCAAGTTCTACATATCCCTAGAAATGCTTGCAATTATAATGAAAATACTCCAAATACCAAGAAACTCATCACTGAGTAGAAGCATGTTACTGCATGCGTGTTACACAGCTATTTTTTGTCCTGCCCCTTTAAGAACTGGCCCACAATTTAAGGACCTTGCAAAGCAACTCCCTCATTATAGAGCCACTCAACAACAAACACTATCTACATCACTTCCATTAAAAGGGGGTAGGGGCAAGGAGTGGGAGAAACAGAAGTTTTACTAATATGAACCAAGCACTTGACAACAGGTCAGCTGAAGCACCAAACAAAAAGTGCAATGTTGCACTTTTCTGCAGCAGGTAAAGATTTGAGACTACCCACATTTGCTTTTCAGAGATTTCTCCACACACCCCCCCACACCAAAAGAGCAGAAATACTTGAATTCTCCCAAAGGCAAGTATATATGCGATGAGAGTGAGAGAGAATTTCCTGGTTGGGATCTAGGAATCCTACCTGCCAGAGCTGGGATGGTGACTTTGTTCCACTCCCATGGCTGATCATACTCATCTGCAGGCCTGTCATCATCCTGTGGCAATTTGCTTTCTCGTAAATGGTGACTCACCACGCTTTCAGAATCAGAGTCCACACCACTGCCTTCTGGTTCATAGGGTGTGTCATAGAGCTGCATGTTTTTCTGACTGGACTTCATGCCTTCCTGCTTCTGAAACTCTGTTGGCAAGAAAGAAAATTGCGTCAGCATCACTACTAACCATGACTTATTATGGTCAATAATTTTAGAGCATTCAAACTTCCATCCATTCCTTAATAGCCACATAATTATACACATGGCAAGCTTGTACAAGACTTCTAAATTCTACCTCTACATTTGGTAACTGGCTGAAAGCAAAAGTTTGCTCCAGCTAGCAACCACAGCACAAACAGTCTCATGCCTCCATCAACATTCCCCAGCTTGCACAGAGTCAGATTACAGGAAGCACACAATCCCTGTCAGCCTATATAAAGCACACTTACAAGCAACTGTACATAAATCCCCAAGAACACTGAAATTTGTGTATGCAGTTAACTCTTCAAGAGGAGATTCGTTCAGAAGCACAATACAAAGATATGAAGATCACAAAAAATAAATCCCACAGTATAATTATATATGCTGATAAAAAAAATTCTCTGCAGTTACCTCTACAGAATATCAGCAGAAAATGAGGACTAGAGTAAGAACACTAAACAAAAGCATTGGTAACTAGAGCTTAGATTGCATTGTATTAAGGAATATGTATTTCTTTAAATTAACACTGACCTTATCAAAAAATAAACATGTTGAAGCTTCACAGAAAGGAACAGTGTACTGCCCTCCTGAATACAGCAAACCAAAAACTGGGCTTTGTTAGGAGGAGCACAGCAAGCAAATCAAGGGGCAAGCTGTCATGCCTTCACCCTTGGCCCCAAGGAGGCTACACCCACCAACATGTGGGTCCTACTGTGTCCAGGCTGCACACTCCCTACAAGGAATGTGCAAGGAGCAAGCTAGTTCATAAAACTAGAAAGGAGCCAGTGCAGAGCTACCAAGATAGCAGGGTCCTGGGGCCTATGATAAGGAGAGATGGTTTCGGTTAGTATGATGGGGGGAAAGCTGAGGGGCATGTAAGAGCAGCTCTCAGCTGCCTGAAGGGCAGTCAGAGCCAAACTCTTCTCGGGCAGGGTCAGAAGATGCAATAAGGAGAAACAGACACAAGATGTAGCTTGAGAGATCCAAGTGGGACACTGGGGGAACGTTCTTCCCCTGGTGTCTAGTGCAGCCCTAGGATAGGTCACCAGGTAGGTCGTGGCAGGTGTCACCATTCTTTGGAGTTTGCAGAGCCTTGGCTAGACAAAGCCAGGTCACTCCATCTACTGATACAAAACTGGATGGAGTGGGTGATAGACCAGGTGGCTGTGCTGCCATTCAGAGGGACCTGGAGATGCTGGAAAACTGCAGGCTAACTGGCTGGAAAGCAGTTCAGCAGAGAAGGACTTCGGGGTCCTATACAACAGCAAGTTGAACGTAAGCCAGCAGTGCACCCTCATGGTAAAGAGGGCCAATACTAACCTGGGCTGCATTAGGAGGAGTGTTGAAAGCAGGTCAAGGGAAGTGATTCTTCCCCTCTACTCAGCACTGGTGAAGCCACGTCTGGCCTGCTGGGTCCAGTTCTCACCTCCCCAGTGCAAGAAAGACATAGAAATACTGGAGGAAAACCAGCAAAGGGCCATGAAGCCGATAATGGGACTGGAGCATTTTTCATATGAGAGGCTGAGAGAGCTGGGACTGGTCAGCCTGGAGAAGATAAGTTTCAGTGGAGACCTTATCAATGCATATAAATATCTGACGGAAGAGAGTGAAGATGGAGCCAGACTTTTTTTGGCAGTGCCCAGTGACAGGACAAGAGGCAACAGGCACAAATCAAAATACATGAAATTCCATCTGAACACAAGAAAACATCTTTTTACTGTGATAATGGTCAAACATTGAAACAGGTTGCCGGGAGAGGCTGTGGAGTCTCCATCTGTGGAGATATTCAAGACTTGACTGGACATTGTCATGGGCAACCTATTCTACCTGACTCTGCTTGAACAGGGTTTTATATTAGATGATATCAAGAGGTCCCTTCCAACCTCAGCTGTTCTGTGATTATCTTGACACTGCAAGGACAAAATAAGAATTTCATTAATTGTAGCAAATTGCAAAGTTACTTAAAAAAAAAAAAAAAAAAAGACTCGGGGAAAAGGGAGAGAACTTTTTAACCTACAAATGAAGTGAAGATTTAGAGCAGTTCTCTCCATTACTATAACAAAAGCCATTCATCAATTCATCTATCAGCAAGAACATTATAACCAAGTAATTGCTCCAAACCATTTCAAAAGTGCTGTGAAATGTCTACAATATGACAGTGCCCTTATTGCTTGGAAAAAAAATATTAAGTTTATACGTTACAAATACAGTAAACTTGAAGAAATATACACCAAAACCAATGATGTAAATACAAGCAAGAGAGGTCACTATAATTCCTAGTTATAAATGATAACCACATTACCACCTTTCAATACAAGCAAAACCTAGAAAAGGGTATCTTAAAGGGCAGCTTATTTGAAAAAAGTGCTTTAAACATTTTGAATGAAAACACAGTCTTTGTCCTTTAGCTATCTTTTGAAAATAATTTTGCTCAAGGAAAAATGCTGCATTAAGAAAAACCTGTATTAGAAAGAACACACAGCTGATACTCTCTTGAATTCTTCTGGATCAAAAAGATAAACATTTTATTTCTTCTAAAGTGAGAAATGTGGTATGTATCTGTCTGTCTTTCAGTACTGCGAAGCCAGCCATTGCTACACTAGGAAGTGTGCATTTCTGAGGAACAGAAGCCATGATCCTACCAAATCAAAGGCTTTACAAAACAAAACCCCAAAAAACCCAAACCAACCACAAACCAAACCAAACTATTCATTTTAAGTGCCAAACACAGCTACACCACTGGCTCCTGGTGTGTGAGTATATTTCAATGTAGTAGCCACTGATTTCGTGGTTCATGTTCAGGGACCACAATTAAAAAAATTACAAATATTTGATCCTAAAGCAGAAAAGTTTCTCTAGGAAAAACTAAAACCTAGGGAGAGCAAAGAAGTGGAAGAAGGAGAATATATATACATGCATATATAAAAATATATGTGCGTATACACATACACACCTATACACACACTCTTACATACAGCCTCTTTTATAAAGCTTCCTATAAATTTGCTTGAAAGTCCATCTTTTACTTATTATATTGGAAGAATATTTGTAAAGAAAAGTAATTTTACTAAGTTAAATCAGAAACAGTTCCTTTCAATAACAGTCAGCAAAGCTGAATCTGTACCACAAGCAGTATTAGCATTATACACACTGATAGCTCAGTGTAGGCTTGATATTTAAGAATTAGGTAGTTGAAGACAACAGAACATTTGTGATGAAGCGTTTCTCATGGTTTTCACACAATCTCTAACAATGACAGCTCTAAGTGCTAAAATACTTACTGGAATGACTACAGAGTCCAAAACTGTGTTAATTTCACTTTTTTTGATCTTTCACTTTTATTAATTTTATCCTTTGAACTCTTAGTTCTGATAAAGAATAGTACATTTTTATAGAATTATGCTCATTAAGTTAATTAGCTACTAGAAACAAAAACAACTAAAGTTTTGAAAGAACTTATTTTGCTAGCAGGATGGAAGGCCCCCACAAATAATTCTTATTCCCACAGATTAGCAGTTATAACAGAATCAGGAGTTTGGACTCCAGGTGTTTGGACTCCTGTGTAAAACCAAGAACCTGACCAGCAAGGTACAGAAACTGAGACATCTGGTAACACAAGATTATGAGATAGAAGACTGAACTTGACATTCTTCTTCCCATGTGGTGAACAATTCTGACAAACACATACAGAACAGAAAAAGCTCCACAGGACAACACATGGTAACCTTTCCAGCAGCCACACGAAACATCTTAATAGTCTTAAATAATCCGACACCATTACTCATAGATGCACTGTATTCCTGAAGTGAGTTTGGAGAGAATTAGGGGATATATCATCAAGAAAACAGAACAGCTTCATAGAAGCCAACAAAAGGAAACTTTGAAGACAGTACTACTTGCTTACAGAACCCAATAGGTGAGCTTCTACAGCTTTCCTCCCAAGAGGAGGCAACAGACAACAGAACAACCAGATTCTTCTACAATGTACAGATGCCAATAGAGATTTCCTTCATCTCATACTAAAGCATGCAGTAACAAGAGGTCAAACAATGCAGTTGCACTCTTAAAAAAAAGTTCTGATAACATAAAAAAACCTGTTTTCCCAAATCAAGCACGCCTGTAAGTGTCACCAGGCAGTAATAAACACAACACCATTTTACAGATCCTTTGCAACATTTCTTTGGAAGAAATATGATAAAAGCAAAATGTAGGAGTCCTCCTGCAATAGCTGTGTAAGGAATGTCAGATACAGAGAGATTCCCTGAAGTTAAGTACTTCTAAGAAATTTTTTGTTTTCCTGTCTGGCAAAAGACAATGAGCTATAGACTGTTGGGCAGGTTGGGAAGTAAAGGCAGATTTCTGCATCATAGTAGGAACATATCTTTCTTGCCTATTTCCAATATGCAGAAAGAGTCTTAGCCTGCAAGAGGTAAAGCACTAAGTGATATGAATCACCTGATTTTTTCAACCTCTACTGTTCTACTGGGAAAGCTTTTAAACATTTTACACACAAGGAGTTCACAGCATCTGTGGTAACACAGGCATATGAGCTTCCTTTTCACTCTGACAGCAAACAGTAATTTATGCATGCCCCACTGAGAAACAGAAAGATTTAGAATGTAATTAGATACAGACACATTAACTTACAGACCAATCAACTGCAGCACAATAAAGCTGTTTTGACTCACCAGTATGTCAGATTCCAATGTGTACTGAACCACACATATCAGGTGCAACTGCGACAAAACAGACCCATCTCCACTTCAGCTACAGATTTCAGGACTGGTGCAGGATTTAAAATGACAGTCCCACCACCTCCTCAGCTGCTCTCTCTACCACCAAAGCCCTATCCTGGTGAGCCAAATCTGACTATGAAGGTAACATGCTGAAAACAGTATTGCCATGCAAGGCCAACTTTTGAAAAGCTAGCACTGAAATTGACTTTTAAGCAAAGTACAAGGGCTATCAACAGCCTTTATACCTGACAAGCCTAAGAGCAGAACTCAGGACAAATGACAGAATTCTACTGCTGGGATTTTACACAGCACACTTAGTTGCACCCAACTCCATTCAACAGTACAGAGTTCAGTGTAGAGTTTAAACTGGTCATACTGGTGGATAAATCTTCACCCTATTTCCTAAAGCATGGGGCAAAATACTTGGCAATGCTCCTAACCCCAACAAATGGCTGTTGACAGAAACCCTTGAATGAAAGTACAATGATTTTTCAAGGTCATTTGTGCATGCACTTAACTTTGTTCAGATACATAGCTATTTCAAGGAAGCCCAGCAGATTGTTCATTCATTTATTTAACACACATTAACATGTAAACACTGTGCTGGAATAGGATTGTACAGAGCACAGCTGTCAGCTTTAAGAATTTCTGCTCCTCTATCTCTGGATTCAGACTACAGGTCTCCTCCAGACGGTTGCTTCACTTATACCCTCTTCCCAGACGTCAGCATTTAAACAGCTTCAGTCCTAGTGACCTGGATTTAGCTTCCTGCTAACCACATCAAAAATGCAACCTGCTATCAACTACAACACATACAAAACTATAACCAACCTGGAGTGAATACCACTGTGATGCTATTCTCAGTACATTTGCACCACTCAAATCTACTAGATAATTCCAGCTGCAAGGATCTTAGCATTGAAGCAACTTTATCTGGAAATCACAGATCTTTCTGGTATCAAGCTTTCAAGACAGACAGACAAACTAAACATTTATAATCAGAAAGATCTGGATGTTTAATTAAAGCAAGCAAGCAAACAACAATCCCTTGCTAGAGTCCACTATTTGCATCTTGTTCTCCTGTATAAACAAAATGCCCCACAGGGAGAGGGAGTGTTTCAGCAGTTAGGGAACAGGCTAACCTGTCTTCAACTAGGATAGTCAGAGCAGAGTTATGAGCAGCACAACTTTTGAAATGTGATTCAAATATTTTATATTCAAGAGCCCCAGAAGGGCAGCCCACAAAGGGTTTGGAGGACTTGCTCTAGCACACTGGCTTTCTATAGATAAGCCTGGGATAACTAGAAGAGCACCATACTTAAAAAAAAAAAAAGAAAAAAAAAGAAAAAAAAAGAAAAAAAAAAAAGAAGAAAAAGAAAAGATACCTAAGAATATAACTCAAGAGCAAGGCGTGTTTGTGGACAACAGCCACTTGTATTCCTTGTATTCTTACCTGTTACTGAAAACCCGAAGTTATCAGTGGGAGTAGAAAGAAACTTGGGAAGGCTCAGGTTCACATTGGGAGGTACTGGTGAATACCTGATGCATGTCCCCAGACGTTATCCTGACAGCCTGGTCATCTCTAGCAGGTGAAGGCCACATCAGAGCCACGTGTGAACACAGAAAGCCAAGTCTCGTCTGGAGTTCTTCTTGATCTCTATTAGGGAACAGGTCTTGCTGAGTTGGCCCAAACCTCCGCTCTCCATATGCTCTGCTCTTGAGGCTTCCAACGGAGAGCCACTGAACTGGCATGTAACTGCATTAAAGGGCAGAGAGCTGTTTGCACCAGGTGTGTGGGCAGGCTACACATCAACCAATAACTTGCAAACTGGCAAGTTTACAGGCATAAGACAGATGCTAATGCAAAGATCACCCTTACACAAGAACATTTGCTCCCATTGAATCCATTTCCTCTCCCTCTCCATAAACAGGTCAGAAATACTGCCAACTGCTTACATATTCTAAGCCTCATCATTAATGTTTCTTTTCACGCCCATCTTGGCAAGATAATCTAAGAACATTTTAGAACTCATGCTGCAGAATTCTCATGGTATTAGTGCAAAGTCTATTCACCACAGAAGCTAAGTTTTATCTCTGCTCAAATTTCACCTCAGGCCACCAGAACTTAAACTGCTTTCTGCTCTGCTTCCAGGTCCAGCTGGATGCCTCCAACTGCTGGGACACAGGAGAACATGAATAACATTCCAATAGCAGGGAGGGCTGTTTTGCTTTGAGACTGCAGCAACTGCCTCCCAATGCTCCCGATTACAGATTTTGCTGCAGGAAAAGCTGGATATGAGAAGATCTTCCCTCATTTTTCCTTCTGAACAGAAGCCAAGTGACTCAGAAGTGAGCCACTTTCCAGGAATGAACAACAGATATTTGTTCCCCTGCCTTGGCGTGAGAGCTTGGCATAACCTCTCGATGTGAAAAGCCCGGTCTTGAAACAGCCTACATCTTGACAGAAATCCTACTGAAGTCTAAGTATGACTCATTACCCCAGGAAGAAGCATTCAAAGCAACTTTACATTCCAACAATCCTGATAAAGAAAGACTATTAGGCCAGTCAGAGCAAGGGCAGGAGGGGAGAATTCCCTTTATGGTAAGTATCAATAAATCAGCAACAAAAAACATTAATATCTTCCACAGAATGTATGTACTGAAATAAAACAAGCAAACATACAAGAAGACAGGAAGTACATGTTTTTCTTCAGGGGTGGGGAGGGGCGCGGATGAGGAGGGGTGGGTGTCAGTGGAGTCAAG
The DNA here is from genome assembly GCF_018139145.2 of Gymnogyps californianus. Classification (NCBI taxonomy): domain Eukaryota; kingdom Metazoa; phylum Chordata; class Aves; order Accipitriformes; family Cathartidae; genus Gymnogyps; species Gymnogyps californianus. The sequence goes on along the minus strand of NC_059500.1, from coordinate 28,508,571 downwards.
GGAGGCTGATTAAAAAAAACAAAACACATGGGAAGAAAACCTAAATCCTGGTGGATTGGAAGAAGAGCAGTACTGCTTCCAAAGGACACGAAAACTGTCCTTGGATATGTATTTCTTCTATGGCAGACGCAAAGAAATAAAAAATTAAATTTCTTCAGTTCCCTGAAGGCAGAGTTTATTCTACAAAGCTTTCCCCCTCAACACCTAATTTTCTGTTAAATAAGTAGTGATTAAACATTATAACTGCCATCTTAAAATTCATAATTTCTGCAGACTTTACCTCTTCAGAGGTGCTTTGATGCTGCTTAGCTACTTACCCCTTACACATTTCTCAGAAAGACATAGAGGCCCTTTTCATTTAGGGGAGGGGAAAAAGAATCCAAAAAACCTCCACGAGATTATGTACATTTACTGCTGCTTGGCCAATAGCCAACTCCAGATGTTGCTACAGCCAGTTGCATCACAATAGTACATCCATGGTTTGCTTGTAGGTTTTCTTGACCATTCTGATCAGGAGCACTGACCTTTGGGATTCAAGGATCATTGTTCCACAGGCTAAATGGAGCAATTCAAGTGGCAACAACGCAAAACAGAGAGTTCAACTCAATCAAAATCAGTGATTCTCATCCCATACTCCAAAGCTTCTAAGCTGTGTAAAAAAGGATTCATTCCTTGTGGTAAGTGGGAATGGAAGTCCTCTTGGAAACAGAGTGCAGCGCAGGTATTTTCATGTACACCTGTTAGCACAATGGTTCTCACCAGCCCATGACACAAACTACAGTGTCCCAAAAAATTTGTTCTAAGATTAGCACAAGCAGAATCAATTCTCCTTGAAAGACATTCTAACACCAAAGTGGTGGCTATTTTAAACAAGCTAACACTCTCCAGTGTCAGGACAGAGAAGCTTCCAGCAAACATGACTACTATTTCCTGCAGCTAGATCAGTCTTGCTACTCATGGCTGCTACTGATGCTCACAAAGCCCTTGCCAGCTCTCTTCAGGCACACAATCTCACCTCTTTACGGGAATCACCTTGAGAGGGGAAAGCAGTGGAAGAAGAACCCATTCATAATGTAAATGCCATTCAATGCTTACACAGAAGGAAGACATTTTCTTGAATCGTGTCTGCCTGTGACAGTCTCTGCTTACTGAAAGCTTACTCAAAAGCATCGAATGAGATAAGCACTGACCGAAAGGATTTTTAGTCAGCATAAATATTCATCTAAACTTATACATTCAAGATGATATTGCAAGGGATATCTAGATGTGAGCAAAAGTGAGTTTATTAAAACCAAGACAAAATATGCAACTATTTCCCTGATAGCTGGAGGTTTAAGTTCAATGAGAATTACCCAAAGAGGAGTTACCTTCTCTGCATGTAACTAACTTTGAACATGGCTTTACTTGGGACGGGGCAGAGAAGGGGGGGAAGTGGATAGAGGCCTCCCTCCAGACTTAATTGCCCTGTGATAGATAGTGACGAAGAACTTGCCTACAGGAACAACGTGTATGGCGGACTGAGACAGTAGACTCATGTAGCCAGAAAAGCTGCCATATCTAATTTAACAAAGCCAGACAAGAGTTCCTCTCAGCCAGATGAGATGTGTTCTTATCTTCTTTTAGCCACTTGCTAGCATTCCCCATAGAGAGTGCAAGGCAGGGAGAAGGACTGCTGCTTAAAAACTCCTAGAATAGATTTCTTCCATAGACATGGTGACTACATGGTGAAAAGCAACACAGAAATGTCAATTGCACATTGTTTCTAAAGAAACATCTAGCGTCTGAATGATGGTGTCACTATGATTAAAAAACAAAACAAAACCGAGAGCTCAAAACATAGCCTAAAGCTTCCCTGATGACTAATGCCCATTATTTTATCTTTGTTAGTCATTTTTCAGAAAAATGCCATGAAAACAAAGAGAAGTGAAAGCTCTGGAAGTGATATCTGATGCATCTACAAGGGATTTTTCCTTCTGACCAGGATTCCAGCAAGAGCACGCACTATCAGTACTGTTTCCTCCTTTGGCAGGACTTAAAAACCACACAGTATCTGCATACTAAACCATCTGGGTTTTTCCTGTTCACTGCAAGGAACAGCCACAGTGATTATTTGACACAGTCGTCATTTGCAATTTTGCAAATGGCAAGTTGAAGAAACAGTGATCAGCCACAGTGATTACTTGCAATTTTGCCCACTTCGACTTGCTTTCCCAAGGGAAGTGTTGTCCTAGTTGCAATCTTTCTGTTCTGTCACTCAAGTTGAGCTACTGGCACAATCTAGGAACTCTGATCAGTACCTAAGCACCTAATGAAGATGAATCACCATCTGTTGGACATAAAAGCCTTCAGATATGACTCCAAATATTAGGATGGGAGATTCAGTAAACTCAAAGTCCAGAACGGTCCTGCACATGCATACAGCAAGGATCATTAATGTAGACATGAAAGACGGTCTACATTTGCTGTTCAGCTCTGTAGACAAAACAGTTTAATTCAGAATTCTACCTCCACATGAGCAGACCAAGAAAGCTGCTCAGTTGTCATCACATCCAGCCACAGATTTTTGCTTTTCACAATCCAAGGCCTTGCATGCAGTAAAAGACAGCTGACTTGCTAGCACAGAAAAAGTGACAGGGATCCGAACATTGAAATTATTGGGAAAACGTTTCAACTCATCCTCTTTGGCCTATGATCCCTTTACTCATCAAGTCAGCTCAGCAAGTGATTGATGGAAGGAGTAACTAGTATCTAGCATTTGTAAGACTTCAAATACTCTACACTGAGCTGTCCAGCTGCTAATATTCAGTACCTTGCACTTGTTTGCAGATTTGTCTGTAGTTATTATACTACTCAGGCAAACCCTGACTAGATGCCGATTCTTAGTTGAAAGCCCACTTACACAGTAATCTGTTAGTAATGCAGTGTTGTTTTTTTCCCCTTGGACAACACTTTTATATAACAGTACAGAACATGAAGCGGTGTTTTAATATATGCAGCTATTGATAAAATGCTCCAAAGTATACAGTCTATCACGTCATCACTCAAGAGCATTTGTGCTTACACAGATATCTAACAACAGCAAATAAATCTGGTTAGCATTCAGCAAAGCATCATTAAGAACAGACTACTGTTAAGGAAAGCAAACCACAGTCATGCAAACACCATAAATCAGTTCTTTTCTTCCCTTCTTGCAACAGAAGCATCACAAATCACAAAGACTAATATCTGGTATTTTCCACTTAGGTCAGGTCAGAAAATGTCATGTTATAAAAATTCATTCCAGTTATGATCTTGATGCATACAACTGAGTCAACAATTTCTGGTAATTTTTCCAGTTACACTCTTATTTTCCAATATGCATCTCTACACCACTAACCAATGTGCATGCAAACATTTTCAATGCACATACCCACACCCAAAGAGACGATTGTGGAAATCTGGATTTTTTGCTGTTTTGTTCTTTGTTTGTTTTTAAAGACAGATACAAAAAGATCCTTAAAAAAAAGTGATTAGGAGAGGCTGTCTGTTGATATGCTCTATATTCTACCATGACGCCAAGTTTTTTCAGTGACGGTACATCTCACAACCATAGGAAACGGCAATAATAAGTGCTACTCAGCTTAACATACAAAAACAATGGTATATCTGAAAGACACCACATTTTTTGCCTTTGTCTCACTCTTCCCTTTCTATTTCAATTGTGACAGCAGCACAGACACCTTCTAGCCCACCTTAAGCTGCATTACAGCCATAACAGCTGCTGCAGGACTTGCATAGGAAAAGCTTAAGAGTGCTCAGCTATGCTATCACACTTTTCTGCCTTGCCACCCATTCCAGCCAAGTGCAACTGTTTGACAGACCATACAAGAGCCACAACAGCACAAGAGCCACAAAACCCACTGCTTCTTCACATAGCTTTTCAAATTACCCACTCCACAGAAAATGAATGCAGAACTCAAAGCAAGCCCAGAGTTCCTCCAGGCAAGCCTCATTTCCCCCTAGTTTGCCTGGTTTGTTCTTAATTGCTAGTCTGACCTACAACAGCATCAGTTTTGCATGCCTACATCCTACATAAAACCAAGCTGTATGCAAACTCTCCCACTCCAAGCCACCAACACATGAAACTGAACAAGGCAGAATCAAGAGCAAGCTCAGATGAAGATTGAATATTTTCATCTTCTTTTTGCACACATTGATATTGCTCAAGAAATTCAGTCACAGTAGCACAATACGGTCCAGCAGCAAGCAGAAACACACTGCAGGCTTCCTAGATCTTTGCTTGGTTAGGGATGACAGAAAGAAATGCACAGATCAGCACATCAACACACACCAAAACCAGACGAGGCTTACCTGACCCCATCCAGAAAGGGCAGGCTGCTCCCACAGACAATAGCCTCTAAGAATTTTAGCAACCAGAATGGTAATGAACAGCTGAGTTTGCATAGGTATTTGAGCTCCTCCAAAAGAGCACTTTCAAGCAGAGTTCTTCATAGCCAGAAACCAGAGAAGGAGAGAAGCTCTATGTTGTTGCCAGCCTACATAAAATGCACAGAGCACAAAAGAAGTTGTGTTTCTGACCACTTCCCACTCAAGTTTTAAACTTACTTTATGACACTGCTGTGAAGCCACATTAACATGTTGGTAAACTGATGTGGCAAGATGTTTAGTCTCTGTGGCAAGCAGACACAGAACTGGCTGAATCTTCAACCCTCATTTACTTTTAAGGATAAGAAAAATCTCTTCTGGTTTGGGTTACAAAACCAAGAAACCACATTACAGCTGATGTCAGAAACAAGCTCCATTTACTCAAGGTTTCACTCTTGTTTTGCCACTAAAGACTTTCAGAGTCTGGATGCAAAGCCAGCAGGCAAAAATTCTATCCATTTACCAGCAAGCTAAGCACAACAAAGATGACAAAGTATCACAGTTGAAAGGGTATCTTGTTCCTTGCAAGAAGTTTTATGTTTACTTCATCACATGCTTAACCAATACTTTCTGTACCATCTTGTTTGAGCTTACTTAAATTTTCTGTACAGTAGAGAGAAAAAAACAAAGTGATTGGAGTAAGAGAGAATATAATATGAAAGGATGATTGAGAAAGTACTTCTGAGAAAAAAATCTTCACTAGTTTAAAAAAAGAAAAAAAAAAAGAACTCCCATCAGGACCTTTGACTTGAGCACAGCTAGCTGGAGAAAGGGTAGAAATTCTTTCTGACTTCATAGCGCATATAAAGTCCACTAGTTTTCTTTAAAAAAAAAAAAAAAAAAAAAAAACCCACAGATTAGGGTAGAAATATTTATTCCCAGGGTTGTAATCTTGATAACTAGGTTGGTTTTAAAATGCTGTTCTTAAACATTTTCACATGGGCTTCAAACAATTCCTTTGGCTAAAAGCCTCTTTGCAAAAGAACAAGAGGAAAGAGAAGAGGAAAACAAAGCATAACTTTGACGAAGAGATACATGAGTGCAACAAGGGACTTCTGTCTCACTTTTTGTCCCAAGTGCTGCCAGTCTCATTTTTTCTTTTAGCATCACTGTTCCAGCTCCAATTAACAAATCCCTGTAAAGCTCATCAGCAACAGTCCACGTCCCTCCCAAGCTGCTGACTCTTCATGTAACAAATTCTCTCCATTTTGCTTTTGAGCAATGTTGCAGAAGAACAATAGAACTGGGACCAGTTTGGGAAGATTGAGGGCTGAACTGATAAGTCAGCAAGATGTACCACTGATGTCCCCCACTCAATAAAGTAACACTCCTCCCAGAGCCAACAGCGAGAGTTTACAGCACTCCCTTCCTTTTCCATGCAGACCACAGTGGTATCAGTCACCTACACTTCCATCACACTTTCAGCTGGAAAGCACCAAGAATTCCTGCCAACAGAGTCCAAGCCTGCACATACAGGCCCACTCCAGCCTGCAAGCCCATCTGTCCAGCCTCTGCTCCTTCATCCCAAGAAGGGATAGTGGCTGTCAGGAATTATACTCCCTGCTGCAACAGCAACTGCATGCTTTCAGCCTGCATATCCCCCATCCAGTGTTATCCCAGAAAACTGGGATATTTATGGATGAGCTCCTGCTCAAGATATACTTCAGCAGGTTGCTTCTTTATGCCTCACAAGCACCTGTCTGGTCTTTCCAGTGATTAAGTTTAAAAAGACCAGTACTGAGAGTATACTGCCATGGTGGCAAAGCTGGAAATGGACTGAGACCAAACAAACATGGATTACCACAAGCTAGCCTGGGATATCCTGATTCTCACAGCCCTTTCTCACTTTCACAGAACAGCTACAGATTAGTCGCAGGATCATAGGATAAGTTAGGTTAAACAAGATCTCAGGAAGCCATCTTGTTCAATCTCGTACTCAAAGCAGGGTCAGCTATGAAGTCAGACGACGTTACTCAGGTTCTGGTTCCTCAGTCCAGTCTTGAAAAATTCCAAAGATGGAGACTACACAATCTCACTGGCAGCCTTCTCCACCATTTGACTGTCTTCATAGTGGGAATTTTTTTTCATTACATTCAGTTGGAACCTCTCATTTCAGTTTATGTTCACTGCCTCTCACCCTCTCCAGGCATGGAAAGGACAGATGGAACACCGATGAAATCAGAAGGAATTGCAGTCTACAGAACTCTGCTTTCAAGTAAAAATGCAAAACAGTTTCATTTTTAATTTACTCCATCTAGTCTAAGGGTTTACACAACTCACATGAATCTTTACAGGACAGGGAGAAGCTCCCTCAGCTGCCACACACCCTCATGCACAGGCATGTTCTACATAAGAGAATCCTTTGCAGCAAGCTGACGGTCATCTTTTCTGTCCCACTGGATGGCCAGAGCAGTGAGATATCTTCAAACTCAACATACCTGGTACTAGGGAGTAGGGGTGAGGGGAGGAGGGTGGAAGCAAGATGGGAGGGAGACTAAAATGACCTTGAACAGAGTGGCAGCAAGTTGCTTAATCCAGCAAGACGTGAAATGAGAAACAGGGAGCTCTTTCACCTTTGCAGCTGAAAGATTTCCAAGATTGTCAGTGAATTCTGACTTCACTGAATTCTTCTCACTCTAGGGTCACAGTTCTCTTTTTTTGTATTTCTCAAGAGACAGCTGGTAGAGTTCTAAAATGACAGATCTTCTTGGACCACACAGACCTGAGTGCTCCTCAAACTGCTGCCAGTAGCATCTCTGTCTTTAAGGGACAGGCAATGCACATCCAATATTAAAAGGACCATTGCTCTTAAGAAAAGCAGCCCAAAAACTTGAAACTTGTCTGAAGGTGAGGGAGATGGGGTAGAGGAAAGACCTGTGGTAACTTGCAAGCTAAAACAGACACAGAATAGAAAAAGCATGTTGAGAAACTTAAATTAAAGGCAATGTTGTGTTCAAACCACATACAGGCACCAAGGAATAAGCACCATCATACATTACAGATGTTGCTTGTATTAGGAAAGCCGATAGGTTTTGTCTAAGTAACCCTTTTGATCAAAGTGGCTTGAGACTACTGCTTCTTTATCAACATGATGCAGGGAGTCTTCCAAACTGCAGGCAAGGGTTTAATAGTTTCTCTTTCCCAACCTTCCAAGCATCCATTCCTTCACTTTGCTTTTTGTGGAAGAACATAGGCCAGATTCATCACACACTGAGCAAGTAAATCGCATGAATGAAGTTTCTTCCACACGCACCCTCACCTGGTCTATTATGATGCTGACCTATGTTTCCAAAGGTCTGGACATCTTGTTCCCATTATTTTGGGCGTAAGTTGTATCTTAATGAGAAGAAGTGACAAGAAACTGAAAAAAACCTTAATTTATATTCAGGCTTGTCATTCAAGTTTCACCATTTAGTCTATTTCCAGACTATATCAAGTCATAAGAGCAAGATGAGGGTGTTGAAACGGGGGGGGGGATGGGACGGGGGGGACGACACAGCATTTAAATCTTGGCTTAAACCCATTCTGGACAATATGTTTATACACTGAAACTAAGGAATAAAATTCTGTGCATGCAAATGATGCATTGAGTGGCAAGACACAGGGTCTCTCTCTTTCTAACTCCTATTCCAGACCAAGGTGGGGGGATGGCTATTCTTTCAGGCATAGGCCAATTTTACAGTTACTCAGCTGTACAGAGTGGAGAAGAAGAGTTAGTTTTTTATTTTCACGCATTTGTAAGCTGGTATGCACTACCCAGAGCAGCAGGCACCACCATAATATTAAACATTAGAGAGAATGCCTGAAATTATTTGGGGGGAGGAGACAGATTTAAACATAGAGGAATGCTATTCATTTTAGGCACAGCTGGTTTCCACCCCCAGTTATGCATCTAGTTACAGCAACCACAACACACCACAGTCTCTCCCAACATGAGAAGTAAGACTTGATACATTCTGGCCTTATCTCCTCACACTCACTGATGGGGTGTGAAGTGCTCCATGAAGACAGGAAGAGAAGTACTAATCATCGTGGCAACTGGACATGGATCTAAAGTGATACAGTTTCACAGCACATATGAGATCTATTGCTGTGCTCAGAGAGAAGGTAAGGACTTGTGTTGAAGCAAATCCAGCATTATTTCAAACATGCTTCAATTCATGCACATCAGACCTAATGCAAAGGGAGAAGTCCTCTCCTATAATTGTCCCTAGACAACTTCTTTCCTTTAAATCATTGCTGAATGAAATCTCTGTGCAAATTTCTAACAAAGTAAGAAACAACTTGAAATAGATGCTGAAGCCCAGGAGGTTTCTAACTAATATTACTTTTAGCCTATTTTAAAGAAGGAGCACAGCTGTTCAGAACATATGTCCTTGCTTCTACTGAGCTGCAGGGAATTCTGCACTACAATCAGGCTAGCAGCAGGTAGGGCCAAGCTCTATAAACATGCGCAGTAACACTAGCACTATGTTCCAAATGACGGGTATGCTCGGGACACAGACATCCCCTTGTCAGCTCTAGGAAGGGCTCCCCAAGATTTCCAGTGCAGCCCTTTAGAAAACTCCCAACATGTAAATAAAGCCATCTTGTCACCAGTCACAAGCTTACTTCTGTGTGCTATTGAACTTTTTCAAATCTCACTCAGTCGATCTCCACGTTGCAAATGATGAGTTGAGAGCACATACTCATAAAATTTCAAGAGTGTAGAGTTACCTTGCACTTTTTCCCACTTTTTTTTTTTTTTTTAAGAAAAAAATCTTAAAATTTGTCCGTGAGAATGACCAGCATGTAGTCTTATTCACACCATCTGGCAACAGGACAATGAACATAAGAATTCTAGTGAGGAATCCACCATACCATACGAGATGGATTGATGATGGACAAATTCTCATTTTGGGCTGAGTTCTAGTCATTGCTAGCCTAGTGTTAGATCCTCAAATAGAATCTAGAAGTGGAACACACACAAATGTAGGAACAACAGAAGAAGCTTAAAGTCTTTTGAAAACTATGCCAGCTGTTGAGCTTAGTGGGCAAACACACTGCCTCTTCTGTGTTGGCTACAGCTGTTTGCCATGTTCAAATACAAGCAGATAGCAAATCTTAAACAGAGCCACTACAGTGCTTACGTACAGGTTGGCTTCCTGGGCTCAGTGACCTTCAATAGGCCAGAAATGTTCTTTCTAAATGTCCCATGCTGTACGTGCTAATCTATGTGGCCTAATATTTATCAAAGTAATTATATTGCTCTCTTTACATTATTTGCAGTGGTAGACTTGGGGCCAACAAGCAACATGCCAGAGGCCACCTGGTAAAGGATTTTACAAGAACTGATTCACCACCAATGTGCTGTAGTGACTATTCAGATGAAGTTACATGTCTGAACAAAAAAACTGCCTCTCCAGTTACACGGGAAACTGACACTCAAGACCTTTTGAAGTAGGTGTAGGTTCATGGGAATGCTGTTTTCCCCACACTCCCAGCATTTCTGTGATAGCTTGCAGCAAGACAGAGCTACTGCTCCCAGCATGTCCATGGGGAGCTCCCAGTTAAGGCAGGTGCACTGCTTTTGCTAGGCTGCCTGTCATGCATTGGAGATTCCATTGTGATTCAGGCATAGACTCTTGCCACTATCCCTAGAAAGAAGCAGTGAAATGCATGAAGGCATTTGCTCTTCTAGCACTGCCTGCACCTAGAGAGGAGGCTCAGCTTTCTGCATCCATGGGGAGGGAGGCAAAGCACAAAATCCCTGGTTGCGAGCTAGTTAAATTTGCTCACTGTTGTTCTACTGCATAGCCAGGGTGATGTATACAGACACAAGATGATAAATACACAGAAAAGGAAGAAAGGAACAGGATGATAATGCTGTGAGCCTGTGAACAAAGCTGTGAATTTTCCTTTGGAATTCTCTCTAATATCCCCCTTGTTTAACCTCAAAAAAGCTCATGTTGACAGAATCCTCACATTTATTAAGGCCCCTTTGGATGAAGGCTCTGCTCTTCCTTATCAAGCACTTCCCTTAGTTTATGTTCACCTTTGCTGGTAGTACAGATGTGTCATCACCCAGGTTGATGAAGGCATTGAACAACACAAGCAAGACAACAGGTATCTCTGTGCCAAGATCCAGATGCTGTAGAACATCCCTAGAAATAATTTCCAGCTCTTCAGGTCCAGCACACAGATCCTTCTCCTGTACCAGTCACCCACCCCTGGAGCATGTACATGAGCTCGTCTGTTCAGTCTGACCTACACAGACTAGGCTTGTATGGGAAAGGATACGTTCTTTTCAGATTTAACTACATCTGGGAGGCTTGAATTCAGCTTTCCATTTATGGCCAGAAGCCCTTTTGTGACTTACTTAGATCTTCCAGTCTTCAAGGGTTACTGGCAGCATGCTGTTGTGTTGATTTGGGACTGACTCAATGCACATCGAGCACTTCCCCTGATCTACTGAATCAGCATATCCCACCTACAAGATCTAACATGCCCATTTCCAAGGACAACTGTGTGACTAGCCTCTTGTGAGAAATGCATCAGTAACAAAACTGAATTCCTGCTTCCTCAAACACCTGCTTTTGGCTGTCCAGAAGGAGATCTTTTTATGCCCTCAGTAGCCTCTAAAGTTACACCGAACAGAAGAGAGGTACAGTGTATATTTTATTAATAGTGTTATGACAGCCTTCTGGAGTCTGTTCACAACACAGCATTTGCTCCATGAGGAATACCACACGGCATGTTACATCTCAGGGAAGGTAACTATTTTCAGAAATGCTACCCATTGAAATCTACAGAATTCTGAAATACAAGAAGAGGGGTTTCTCCCTCTCTGCCATATCCTTGAGGCAGATGCACGATACAGAGGCCAGAATCCCATGCAAGGGCTGATGTCCCTGGCACAGTGCTAAGTGATACCTAAAAGATGAAAGGAAAAACATGGTGTACATTCAAAACTCCATGCAGGGGACAGAACTGAGACACTTCTAGGCCTCTAAGGAATCAAGGCACTGATGTACCATATGCTTACCTCAACTTTCAAATCATTGTTCTAACTCAAGGGCCTAGCCTACCCCAACTCTCCTTTGCTACCCATTCTAGAGCACAGATAACACAGATCTGGAAAAGACAGAAGTGTTTTTGCCAACACACATCCCTCAAGGTAGGCATGCCCCTCAGATAATGCTTTTTACTTCCACCTCACACAAAACCCCCATATATTTTTGATAATGTGGTTCCAAACTAGTTTGAGACTTGAACTGATCTTAATTTTACTATCGTTCAAGTAAACTCATTTTTATATTCTATCAGGTACCATGCTAGGCACCTTGTACTCAAAAAATTGTGAGTTGGAGGTAAGGGGCTCCCTTCAAAGCCAAGCAGCAAGTTAAGAAGGGCAACAGATGCAGTCAATTATCTCATTCTTGTAGCCAGTATTCCTTATTATACCTTAAAAGGATACAGTTCTTTGTGCAACAACTTGGCTGACAGCGTATCTCTGTCCGAGCGATGATCCAAAATTGGATCCTCTTCCAAAGGTGAGTTTTAGATGCACTCTATGATCCAGCACACAGATGGCTGTGGTATAGACTGCCTTGATTTGGCATTTGATTGCAAATGTTTCATGCAGTCTGAGGACTTGACTTAATTCCTTCTGAGAGGCAGAGATACCTGGACGAGCTGTGTCAACACGTGGAGTTCTCAAGAGAAACTGGGAGGGCACTTATCCCTTCCAGCTCACATGGTATGGCTGGATAGGACCTTGTGACTTTAAGGGGATTTTAAAGGGAAAAAAAATACCCACATTTCTCCCCAGCATAGCCATATCCACGAATTGAGGGCATCTTTCTGCCTCTCAGGTAAGGCATTATCACAGAAAACAAACAGACCCCTTTCCAGTATTTGACATCCAGTGCAGGCTGATGGGAGTAAATACTCAGGTGGAACCTAACTTCTCTTCCCCTAGCATTTACTGAGAAGAATGGATGATGGAACAGCCTGGATGTTACGGGCACCACCACTCTGGCCTGACAGTGTCTCAAACATTCACTTCTGTTCAAATGCAGCATCTCCAGCCACTGCTACTCTGGGAAACTCTCTGTCAAGCATGAAGTACCTCCTACACCTGACCCAAGCAATGACACTTGGTTACAGACCTGGTAAGACAGCACAGGCCTGTTTCTGTGACAGGCCACACGTTATTGCAGCAGCTATTGCAGCAGCTACAGACTGACGCTAGGGGAAAAATAAGAATTGAAAGCTTACATAAGAAAGCAGTGGAAACATCATACTTACAACACACTTGGGTAGACAGTCCAGCCCTTGCAAGGGAACAATGGGGATTTACACTGCTGGTTCAAGAGAGAACAGAGTCCTTTCAGCTGTTAGACTGCCCAGATGTAAATCAGCACACGGGGTTGCAGCTTTATGAGGAACTCCAGTCACAGAAATGTTACCTTGCATTGTTTCTTCTTTCCTCTTCTCTTCGCCTCCAATCCTTCCTCATCTATTTCTTGCTAGGATATGGTTATCCAGGCAGCATCAGCAATGCCAGTATCTTCTTAGCAGGTTACTTTTTTCTCTCTGGTCCACCTCCTTCTCAAGATCCTTAGAAATCAGCATCTTCTTAGCTATCTCTACTTGTTTTCATGCATGCATGCATGCATGCATGACAGCAGCCAGGCCAGGATCTCACTCCATGCATAGTCCAGGATACATTATGTCAGATATTAAGATCACAGAGAACTTTCTTCATACATCTGTATTTACAGATTGGATGTTTGGGGACATCCAATCCCCAAACAGGCTGGGGATAAGGCAAAGATGCAACACTGTTCCTGTGGCTTTGGGTGCACACCCACCCAAGCTGAGACTTGCACAGCATACCAGGAACTGGATTCCCAGGGACGTTCTCTGAACCTCTGGCATGGACTTCCTGAAGACAGGGCAGACACGAATATCAGCACAAGCCAGCAGATGTGTTTGGCTGCCAGGAGGTGACAGCTTCTTATAAACATGCATTTGTCCTCAATATGCTCTACCTTAGCCTCAGGTCAAGCCTCTCCTCAAAAAGTGTTTCCAAACCTTGGCATAAAGGTTGCTTGCTTTCAATCGACATAACCACAAATCTGGGAAGACAGTATTTTCTGGGGACGCTATCAGCAGACGAAACTTGAAGCCTGATTAAACCCAATTCTAACCACTAACAGCATGGAATCAGACAGACTATTCAATAGTTCATTGAAATCACCAACTTCAAGGTTGTTTGGGGTTTTTTTTTAATTAAGCATCAGCTGAGCATCACAACTGCGAGCCCACAGAGCTTTCAGGGAGGAAGAATAAGTTTTGAATGAATGCATTAGTTATTTCAGACACCATATATTTCTACTAAGGTGTAAGCTTAGCTTCTCAAATTTAAATAATAGGGTCTTATTTCATACGGACATTTGCTTTTGCCTAATCCTCTACTAACTCAAGGACCAGGCAGCACACACAAAAACTTCAGGCTCCTATTTCAAACTAGCCCTTACACCTGGTTTCCACAGTTGATCAAGAGTTAGGGTACATCGGTAAACAAGGAATAACTGACAAAAAGCTGTTTTGTTTTCTGTCTCTCCTGAAGTGCATTCTGCTGGGGTATGCAGATTCCCCTTCTCTGGGATTAACTCATGTTAAATACAGTCAGAAGGACTTCACCAGATTAGTTAAGCTAAATGGATAGCCATGTAACATTCTTTTGTTCACCAGACAGAACAGCTAACAAACAAACATAACAAACAAACCAGTAAACATTTTGAGGCCAATCAAACTGCAGTCCAAAGGTCTTCTTTAGAAGTAGTAGGTACATAATAGAACTCACCTGGGAAATATAAACTGAATCTTTAAAAACTCTCCAGAAAGATGCCTTTGGATTTTTGTTTGTCAAGTAAAATGCAAAGGCAACATCTGTGCAATAAAAAAAACAAACATAAAACCACATTCTTTAATGTAGTGAAATATAACCCGACCTCACTGAGGTTTATGGGAAGACTTTCTCTATTTCTAGTAGCATTAGGACAAGATGACTGGAAACCAAATACCCAGATCTCAAAACACTAAACATCTTCAGGGAGATATCAAGCATCTTCTACTGGCTTAATCAAATGCATATTCAGAACACTTGCTATATCATTATACTCAATTAAACCCCAGTTTCAAAAGTGCCTTTAGCATCTTTGAATGCTTGCTTCTTTCAATGTTTGCTTTATAATAACATACGGAGCAGATGTAACAGCTTATCAGCTGCACCAAACACCAATCTGGCAAAAGAGTGTCTTGCAATTGCAGGGGTACACAAATTTACTGTCCCTTATGTTAGCTAAGCCATCCAGTGTTGTCCACTAAACCATCCCATTTATTATGGCTAATCTGGAAAAGGAGATAGAATAAGCTCCTGTCCTAAACACAGGAAGAAAGAAATCAAAGCACTGTAAACTTCATAGTTAAAATTACAAATGCTCGTCACTGCGGTATAAGGAGCAAGAACTTATTGGGACTAACTTGTTTTTCTGAGAAATTGCTCAACTAGAATGAATAGATTTACACCAATGAGAAATAAAAGCTCCCAGCCTCTCTATAAGATGCTGAAAACTTCCAAACAATATTGTCTACATGTCATTTTCTGTGTCTCTCTTCAGAAATGCTATTCAAGAAAAAAAAAAAATAGGAACACTTGCATGAAAAAAGGATCTTTGCATCCAACAGCCTCATCTTCCCCCACTGATTAATCTTTCCTGAGGGCTCAAAACAGGAGCTGCCAATAGAAAAGGAAAGCATACAATCAACTTAACTGGGCACAAGAGTGACTTTTACCTCATAATGAGAAAAAGAGGACCTGCTGTACAAATCCGAGAAATGCACAATTGATCTGCACAAAGATGTGTGTTGACTGAGTCAAATCATCATAAATTAAAAACATATGTCCCCGTACCCCAGAAAAGTTTACAGACTGCACAGCCAACAAGTAGGAAGCGGATGCAGATAATATGAGGAAAATACGCAGACAATACAGTCACATAATGCCAGGACAAGGGGTTCAAACAGTCCAAACTCCCACAACAATACCACCATTAACCACCTCCCTACATGACAGAAAAGGAAGAACACTACCAAGAATAGCAGTTAAAGGCTCACAGGCATCCTCAAGTGTCTCATTTTGACCATTGGTACAAAAAACCATCAGAGAAGCGAGGAAGGAAGGAAGGAAGCTACACAAAGATGTAGCTTTGCAGCCCTCCTCCAACAGAGGGAAGACCAAGAAGTCTGAATCTGATTGAGGAACAAAAGGCCATAAGCAAATTGATCAACTGTTTTTAAGTGAACTAACACAATCTCATGCTTTGGCCATCCCTACTACATACACAGATGACAGCCTTTGACATTGCCAAGCTGAGCAATACACACTCCAAATCCCACTGCTCACATTTTCATCTTCCCACATGACAGTACAAACCATCTATATTCAATAGTGAGGTCCAGAGCAGTATTTTTAGATATCAAGGCATGTGCAGGCACATGAAAAGCCTCCATGGCGTTTACTGTTGACTACCTAAGCATCTTCAGAAACATGGTTTTGCACACCAAAGGACATTTCTGTTTCATAGCAGCTGTAATAACCATGTAAACTGCCATGCAATTAAAGCTCAAATGTGCAATTGTCTTTTCTTACCAGTCATTACTCTCTGGGCTTCATATGGTTCCATATAGCCAGTGTTCTCCCCTTTTCCCATTCTGTTCAACTCACTTTTAGCATCAAACGGATCTGAGTAGTCATCAGCTATCATTACCTGAAAGACAGGAAAGTAACTGTTACTACAATCTCCAGTCAGATGTGCAAACCAGAAGGCAGTAACACCCTACCAGCAAAAAAACCCAGTTTCACACAGCTGCATCCTATGCCATGTTCAAAGTACAGTCTGAGTTCAGAGGACAAATACACAATTGCCACAAATAAGTTACTAAATGGTGCTGAAATAGAAGTGTGCTCCTGTTCATACCAGAAGCCTCACAAAGGCAGGCTCTATGTCAAAAGATTTCTGACTAGCACAACATATGGAATAATTGGGATGGACAAATCAGAAAGATCCAATCAGTCAGCACATTCAATCCAGCGCAATTCTTATCAGAGCAGTTTGCTAATATTCAGCAAAAAACCCACTTTCACTTGCCCTTACATCACCCCCTCTGCTTTTTAGGTTTATCAGCTACAACTGAAAACACTGCTAAAAATTTTTCAAATAAATACTCAAAAGCTATTCTTTTCACTGCATTAATAAGAAGCTTTGTAATTTTAGTTCTCAGTTGAAAAGGAACAAGACACAAAGCAAGCTTCTTGTTTAAACTTAGTCCCCTGAACCCATACATGCCATTCTTTCTCTCAAAGGAACATTATATTTACCTGTATTTTGTGAACTAGGACAAAAGGCAGCAAACAGAAATCTGTCAGAAGAACAAGTTTCCTTCCTCCATTAGGAGACTAAAAAAACCTGAAAGTTAGAAAATTTCATCCCTTACCCTACATTACCATGCTCCCCTGACCCCTGCAAAATCACTGTATGCTGTGTAAGTCCCATTGGTTATATAGGCTTTTTAATCAGCTGATTAAACAGGAATCATTGCTCCCTATTATTGAAGGGGTAGAGTTAATCCTGGTTTCTAGAAGCTGGCAAGGGGACCAGGGCAAAGAAAAAAATCCTCATATGAGAATACTGCAGAGCACAGAGATGTAATGTAGGACAGGCAAAAGAGTCTGAAGCAGAGAAAGCAGAGGCAGGCCTTAGCATCAAAATCCCCACAGAATCATAAAATAATTCGGGTGGGAAAGGACCCCAGGAGATCACCCTGTCCCACCCCTCACTCAAAGCAGGGCAAGCCTAAATGGTCCTGCCCTGAAGGCCTACTCTCTTTAAGAGGCATTTTTCAACCAAGACTCTTTCTGTCCCACCAGTTACTTTACATCTTTAAGACCAGCACCAGTAAGACTAACAGCAGCCTGTTATTCCAACAGCTTCAATCTTTTCAAAAAAGAACCAGGAAGATATTGCCAGCTATGAGACTGAAGCTGCATCTGCTTCTGTCTCCTGCTGCCAGCATACCCCACCAGACAGAGCAAAAAAACAGGACACACAAGTATTTCCAGATCAAACACCTGCACAAATGCCATGGAGTAAATGAACATTGTATTAGGAAAGGCAGACATCTCCTTTAAGATTAGGGAGCAAAACGTCTAACACACTTTGGAGTCACCAGTCAGGCCCTGCAACACTGTCACACTGCAATTTTATACTACTTATTTTGCTTACCAAAACGTCCCCCCCAAAAAAACCCAAAAACCAGTTAACCAAAAAAACCCCACCACATTCCTTAGCATAAGCTCCCAACCCCTGGACTACAGATTACTCACAAGCACATCCCAAAAAAGGGACATTTTAGAAGGTGTATTTGCTATCACTGAACATACAGATGTGAGTGTCAGAGCAAGACCTAGCTGTCCTACAGTCACAGGCTAACAGCTGGGATACCAAAGTATCTGGGATTGATGTTTTAATTATAAATTAATTGTGTTTTCCTCCACTCAAAGTTTAAAGTGACTGGAAGTTTCTGTTTGACCAGAAACCACCAGACTGACATGGATAATAGAGGGAGGAAAAAATAATTCTTTCTCTCACTTAGTGTCCAATATCACTGCCTCATTACCGCGAAAAACAGCTAACTCAAAGGAAAAAAGTCCCCTCCCCCACGTCTGGCAACATACGCCTATGCAGCAAATCAAGTGACAGCAGCTGCACACACTTAAGACAAAGACAACAGTGTGTATCAGGCAGCATGTATCAGGCAGCAATAATTTCTCCTAGCCACAAGGACAGGTTTATCTCCAAAAGTGCTGCAGTTGAAATTCCATCCATTTAGTCTTCTGATGCAATCCTGTCAAGAGCTGCTGGATGGTACCATGGGCTCTGTGCTGCTCTCCTATTACAAATGTTGACAAGCAATACTTGCCAATCCTTAGCATAACTGTACTAAAACATGAAACAGAAAGCAGTGTAACACAGTTATTTGATATTTCTTCTTCTCCATTTGGCAAAAATGTACTAGGAGGAATATTATACATATAGAACACTGTCAAACAAGATAAAAATCAAGACTGATTTGCTTTAAGCATAACGGTAACATATTCTAGAGCTTACTGTACCAAACATGAACAGAAGGACTAAAGCAACTAACTTGTTATTCAGAAGAGGTCTAACAAAGCAAAAGCTGCTTTCTAACAAGGAAATTAAAAAAAAATGTAAGAAGGTCCAAACCCACATTATTTCATTATTGTATTTATTACTATTATTACATTTTATTATCTGTAAATCTGTACCAGCTCAGACTGAGGCTGGAAATATATCCACTACAGTAACACCTGGAGTGAAAACCTCCCCTAGCTTGGACAGTGGGTGTAAACTCCTCCCCTTTACATGAATAATAGTGGCACAAGCACTATGAGATTCTATACAGCTCACCATAACTATGTTTTCAATCAGATCACCTATCAAATTTGTCAGACTGGGCAAACCTGCTCCCCAAATGACCACCCCCAAAAAACTCCACCCAAAATGAAAAAAACAAACAAAAATCCCCAAACAAATCCCAAAGCCACTTTTCAGCACTCAGTCAGGCAGAAAGAGCAGTCTGCTTCACATTCCTGTAGCTGTATATCTGTATTTCCTTATTAAAAGTAGTTTTACAGGTCTGAGCTGTCAGAGGGCTCCCCAGGGGACTGTTACTGTCTCCATATATATTAAAATTTACTGATTTTCAGCCTAGATACAGCAGCTGGCCAGCATCAACATTTGATTTCTTCTATACTTGCTAAGAGCTATAAATTCTCCACTTCTAGGAAGTCTCAAGTTTTTCTACTTCTTTCAAAAAGAAGCCTTCATTCAAAAAGGCTTGAAAATCTCAAATGAATATGCTTGTTAGTTCTATTATAACATACCTACTGTAAATGTCTAAACTCCTTTTCACAATCCCATTATGGAAGATTATTTCACCTGTTCTCAGAGATCCCAGCCAGGAAAAGGGTTCCTACTCTGCAAGTCTTCGTGCCGTCTCCCCAGAAATTACTTCTACCTTAGCAAGCTCATCTTCCAAGCCTATATGCAGTAGGTCAGACAAAGTCAGATAAAGTACAGACAAAGTACAAGAGTTTTCTAGTCATGGTACACATAATAAACAAAACATTTGCTTCATACCAGAAGGTATGAATATATTGTCCTCATACCCCTTCATGTCATCCTCGCAAACCACAATCTTACATGCAAGTTCTGTTCACAAGCCTATGAATATCCCAGGTACATCCCTTGCATGTGCAGTGGGGCTCTGCAGATCACTATCTTAATCACCTCCATGCCATGTGGGGAAGATCCAATGTGAGAGCACCATGCTGTCACTTCTCCCCCATGGGCATGTAGGAACAGGCCTTTCCATGTGATAATCAACGTGCCTTCATGTTCACCAGGGCTCATCAGTGTTGCAGACAGGATACTCGTGTTGTGTTTTTTTCTCCCAACAACCTTTCAGCCACTGCCTAGCAAACTGGTCTCAGTCAGCCATTTGTTTTCTGCGGTCCAGAGGCCAAGGCCAGCACAGAAGATACCAGCTTAGGGCCTGCATGCAGTACCCCTCCCACATCTCAGTTTAAGTGCACTTCCAAGGCAAATGGCTAAGCTTGTTCAACTGGCCTCCAAATTGATCTTTCATGTTAGTGACTGACAGACACAGGACAGGAAAGAGAAGGGAATGGACGCCATCCATCATCTACCAATGCATCCCTCCCAGAAGTCTCAACTAGTCAGGCTACCCAGGATCTAATGCTGTACCTGCCACATCTGCCTCAGACACAATCAGAGGAGTTGCAACATGCTGAGGCTTTGTAACTGCAGGCTAGAGAGGGTTGTTGCTCTACTGACCTTTGGAGCGGGACACAGTTAATTTGCCTCTCCTCTGCCAAATCCAGCCACCTTTCACGTGGGTCCTACCTGTCAAAATGAATCACAGCTATCAGGGAATCCCCAGAAGGCCTCAGGCAGCCATTCAGATTCCAAATTCATGTCTCAATCGGCTTAATTTGTCAGGGCTATTGTTAAAGACCTATCTCTTAACAGAATGCAAGATTATCATAGTGGACTGTGAGCTCCTACAACTGCTGATTCCTGTTCCATACAAGCCCATCCTATGGCACCCCACACACACATGATACAATTTTCTATCATGTAGATCTACTAATAGTAACTTGAGGCATGAGTAACTCCAAGCAAAAAAACCTCCAAAACATAAATAAAAGTGCACTGATCAAAAGTAGGTGAAACTTGTATTTGAGCTTCCGCAATCAGAGAGATCAACAAGGATTTAGGGAAAACTCACAAGAGTTCTCCCTAGTAGGTCGTCTGTTAAAACTTAAAGGCAAAAGAAAAGGAGTATGGCTCAGTTACCAGACAAGTTGACAAATTCAAAACCATAGCTCTAGCTAAAAAGTCAGCAGATGTAAGATCAAAACACAACAAGAACAACAAACCCCCTTGTGTTGGGTTTCTGTGGTGGGGCTTTGTGTAGCAGGGGAGGAGCTACAGGTGTGGCTTCTGTGAGAAGCTGCTAGAAGCTTCCCGGGCTCCAAGTCAGACCCATCTCTGGCCAAGGCTGAGCCCGTCAGCGACAGTGGTAGCTCCTCTGTGACAGCGTATTTAAGAAGGGAAAGACTGCTAAATTGGAGCTGCAGCGAAGCGAGGAGTGAGACAAACAACCATGCAAACACTGAGGTCAGTGAAGAAGGAGAGGGAGGAGGTGCACCGGAGCAGAGATTCCCCTGCAGCCCCTGGTGACACGGCAGGCTGTCCCCCTGCAGCCCAGGGAGGTTAACGGTGGAGCAGAGATTCCCCTGCAGTCCATGGAGGACCCCACGCCGGAGCAGGTGTCTGGGCCCGGAGAAGTCCGTGACTCCGTGGGAAAGCCCACGCTGGAGCAGTTTGTAGAGGACTGCAGCCTGTGGAAAGGACTTGAGTTGGAGAAGCTCATGGAGGGCTGACCCCCATGGGAGGGACCCCACGCTGGAGCAGGGGAAGAGTGGGAGGAGTCCTCCCCCTGAGAAGGAAAGAATGGCAGAAATAATGTGTGATGAACTGACCACAACCCCCATTCCCATTCCTCTGCATCGCTGCCGGGGAAGGATGTAGAGGTGTCGTGAGCAAAGCTGAGCCCGGGAAGAAGGGAGGTGTAGGGGGAAGGTGTGTTTTTAAGATATGGTTCTATTTCTCATAATCCTACTCTGATTTTATTAGTAACAAATTAAATTGATTTATTTTTTCCCCAAGTCAAGTCTGTTTTGCCTGTGACCATAATTGGTGAGTGATCCCTCCCTGTCCTTGTCTCGACCCACAAGCTTTTCATTGTATTTTCTCCGCCCCATCCCACCAGGGGGTGAGGAGTGAGCAAGTGGCTGCCTGATGCTTTATTGCCAGCTGGGCCTAAACCATGACACCCCCCAGAAAATTAAATACAAGCTGAGATTCAGGTTTACCCCTCTAATATATATTAACTAAGGTGCAAGCTTCACTGTTGATGCATAGTCTTTGTTCTTCTACAGTCTTAAAAAATACTATTTAAGACCTACATATATTATTATATTAAATACTAGTTTCAATGAGTATTTGCATATACAAAAGCATGATTTGCTTTTGCTTTCAGAGAACACCATGGTTAACACATTTAACACAATGTAATGAAAATTCCTCATCCTCTCTGAGAATTTATAGTCACAAAAGACCAGTCACTAGCTACAGTAGAAGTCACTCTATATTAAGTGGGTTTTCATTTTGTTTTTATTTTTTTACAACCACCATGTGAAATTTTTCACAAATACCAAATTTCTGTCCTTGTCCCCAGGCGATCTCCAGGTCTCACATCCCAAACATGCCGTAGGCAGATGTTTCCTTAAAAATAATATTTTCATTTAATGCTCAGACAACTACACATCAGAAAGGTGTCTGATGATGAAGCCTGGACAAAGCTCAGCCTGCATACAGGAGGACTGCGAATTTTTGTCTGGCTTTGTTTTCCAGATGAATAAAGCCTTACACTTATGCCTTCTTCCATGAAGCACTGAATTCAAGAACCTGTTGGGTAATCGTCCCCACAGCCTCAATACTGCCTTTTTTCAAAATAAAGTTCATAGCCTTGGAAAACCTGCAAACACAGTGATCTGTACCTCGTTGCATTCCCAAAAGGATCAGCAGAAGGATCAGGAACAGTAAAAGAAGGATTTTTAATATCTTGCTAATGAGTCAGAAATTTAGGTCATGATTCTAGAGGAGTACTCTAAAGATGGAGCTGTGTATAGAGCCTTTTCTTCTACTCCTAAATTTGAGTGTTGGAAAGACCTGCATCAGCTCTGCCCCTGGAAGAAATCACAGGCCTCATTCACAGCTTTGACTTCCAGAGAGGGATACATTCCTTGTCTAAAATGTAACTGAAGCACAAATTGGGAAAGGTAGCTCCTAAATTTCTGAGACAGATGTGGACTGGTAGGGAGGTGTTGGGGGGGGGAAAAAAAGCCAGTATTTAATAACAGGGTTTCAAGAGCTACTCCCCCATACACAAGGCTTAGTTTTCAGAGAAGATGAATTGCTCTTTGCAGTTTCTACAAGTCCACACACTCACAGTGACAGGACCCAGCTGCTAACAAGCTGATATATAAACAACACTTCTTGTCTTCTTGCCTCCGCATTTCTCTCCTTTATGCCCTTGATTCCCCAGGCAGTAATTGCAGTTCCTTGCTATCCCATGTGTGTCCCTACTTCACATAGGTCAATGCAGGCCACACAGATGCTGCTGCTGAAAGTTTAAAAACAGAGTTCTACCTGCTTTCCTCTCAGTAAGGAAAGGGTCCTTCCTTGACACATCCACTCAACTGTTTTAAATTTGGAAATACACCTTCCAGCATCTGCCAATAGATCCAAGAGTTATGGAAGGAAGGACAGACAGAGCAGTTAATAGGTACTGTCCCCTTCAGAAAACCAAGTAAAAAAAAAAAAGAAAAAGTCCAACAAAAAAATATTTGTATCCCATGCACTGCCATTAGCAGAATATATTTTGTAAAACAATTTTGTACACTTCATGCACAAGGCACAACTACTCCAAAACCACACCTTATGTCTGTTTCCTTGTTAATGGACTGTTTTCAAGTAACATTTTCAGAAACAGTGACATATCCAGGAAGATCTGTACCACAGTCCCTTTCCTATCTATCGCTCAAATCCACCACATGCTGTTTCAACTGCCAGGTCTCATATTACTTCCTCCACTTCAACACAGTGCCTAGCATACTGTTAGTCAAGGATATAATCACACTGACACAGGGCAGCAAAGGAATGAGAAGTCAAACCATATTCTTTGCCATGGGGTGGTGCTCTGCATGAATGTCTGAGAATCAGACACTAAAACCAATTGCTGGTAGGCAAGGACATATACAAAGATGTTTAGAGACACAAACATCTTTTCTATACCAAACAGTGTCAGTGAGCTTGGGGAGCAAAGGGGCTCGTAAAAAAATATAGAATAGGCATTTCTTCGGTGATCCAAGTAAATACAATGGCAAACTGGCCACCACAAGATCAGATTGCAAACCAGAAGTTTACTAGCGAACTTGATGGTTAAAAACAGAAACACATATTCACCTTTTTCCTTTCTAGATCCTTTCTCCTCATTAATCAGGCTAAAAGCCTTTTACATAAGTTCCAATACATGTTCTTACTGTGCCTAATTTCTCATTTAGAGTTAAAATGCCCTTTAAATCATAATAAACCGCATAACCTTATTCTGTCTATAGACTGTTTCACTTCCACATATACATTACATTAGAACAGTCCTAATGCTAACAGTTTGCTTGCAATTTTGCCTTAAGTTGGATGTGTAAAAAAGTCTAATACAGACCTCTTTCCTTATCTGAGCAGTTTTGAAGGAAAGGCTGCAGATAATATCTGTGCTATCATGCAGTAATAAGAAAACTGGATTTATGGTGGCCCAACTGTTGAAACGGAATTGTGTAATGCAGTTTTAGCTATGCTTAGTGTCTCGGTACTTCTGTGTTCACATGCAGACTTAACTAACCCAGCTCCTGCACACACCCATGTGAAAATTCAGAGGACAATCTATAGAAGCAACCACAATTCATTCCTTCTTGCTGATCAGCACCAGTATTCAGCCCTGCTTTAGTGTCCTCACAATACCATTCTTTCCCATTGACTCACCCAGCCATGCCCAACTGTATACACATGCACTTGATCTGAACAAAGCCCTATTCATTCTTTCACGCTTTTGTAGAAGAAGGTATGCTTGTATGCTTTAGAGACTATTGTCAGACTAACTCCACATTCACTTACTGCACAGATTCATCTACAGAATGGGGAAAAGCACTCCAGCTTGACAGAGCTGTACCTTAGATCCTGCACTACTGTCCCTACAGGAATGCACTATATTAATATAAGTCTGTCAGCAACAGTCAGGCTCAGGTCTGTTTTTGAACATCAGAGTTAACACTAAGGCTTAGGTTCCATGAGGTCTCTGAAGACAATTAAACCACTATTCTGCTTGAAGCATGGGTAATATGAAAACTAGACCAGGTTGTTCAGGGTCTTGCCCACACAAGTTTTGAAAGTCTCTGAAGATGGAAGGTCCACAACCTCTTTCTCAGCAATAGGCATGTTTCTGTATATAAAATAACATGTAATAATGATAACTATATATTTTATGTGTTTATCATATTTTTGTATATGTATGTGTATGTACATACATATAATGTAGATTTCAGAACTTTCCAAATCATTTCAACATATGTAACAAGAAAACCTAAATTTACTTAAATAAAACTGGTAGACCAGAGCAACAGTTTGAGATCAGACAGAAGATGCGTAGACCAGAGGATATGATTAACTAGGCATTTGGATTCCATTCACAGATATTATGGTTCCCATGAAGATGGAAGACATGCAAGTGCTACACTGATAGACTGCTCTGGACTCAGCTCAATTATTTAGAAAAATCCTTCCACAGGAAATACGTGGTATCCACCATGTAGTTTTCACTTGTATTTAAAGTCAGAACCTGTAAGGCAATAAATCTGCTGTTGGCATTTAGACCCTTTTCACCTGCCTTCTTTTGCCACCCATGCAAACTCCAACATTGCATTCATTTTTCGGTAGAATTTTTTTTTCTTTCACTATCCAATTTAGCCTTAATCCAACATTTAGCCATATGCAGAATGTTACTACCTTTTGAGGTTAAACAATATACCTCCTCCTTGTCTCCTACATTTACTAGCTTTATCTGTCTGAAGACTTTAATTAGAATTGCTGGCTGAACATAAAAACGCAATGACAAAAGAAAGTGTAATCATAGGGACATATCTCATTACTACTATTAATATTATTTGTTCCTCTAATACTTTTGCTAAGCTAATGTTTGTTCACAGATGCAAATTTGACTTTTACAAGGAATGCTTCAGGGTCTTCATATGTGACATAGCAATCCACAGATATTGCAAGAGCATGAATTACATCTATAGCACGCAGCTTTCTCTTTGGTCTCCATGAATTTATCAGCTGCTGGAACCAGGTGAAAGTCATCACTACTGAATCAGCAAAGACATGCAAAAGCAATGGATTACTTCCCTCTCTCCTACAGCTGGCTTTTTTCAGTATAGATCTTGATAGCTATCAACAGATAGAAAGATTAAGTGGTGAACTTATGCAGAAGCAGTAAGAGGTAAACCAACTGCGAAATACACAAGGCAAGCTTGTAATGGGCATGCCAGTGCTAGGACCTGGAAGGCTACTGCATGCAGTGATATCCTTCCAGGGGCATCCCTGCAGCCCACCTGACCTCTCAAAGATAAGGTACCAACCTGCTGAGCAGCAGTAGGGCCACATGGCTCCTCTTTGTGCACCAGGAAGCTGAGGGGAGGAGAGAAAGAGGTGCACCCTTCTGCCGGCTCAGAGAGGCCCAGCTGTGTAGCTCCAGCCTATCACCCTGTAAAGAGAAACACAACAAGCATCCTGCTGTTCTGCCCAGAGGTCTGCACACAGCTGGCCAGTTCTGAAGTCAGGGTGTTTCAGTCTCACCTCCAGCTGCCATTGCAAACTGTTTGTGCCCCCTTCCACCTTCCCTTCAGCAACAGTAGCATGTAGACTCCTCCAGCACACTAAATGCTCAAACTTCAGAGGGACAGGAGCCCCTCTGTGCAGGCTTTCCAGCTGCAAGAGAGCCACTCTATGATACTATATTACAGCTGGAAGACCAGTAAAACAACCTGGATGTATCAAGCCAGGAACAGCTGCCTATTACCATAAGGCTTCTCTAGACATAGTGCCAAAGAGTGAGCAACCACAGCCCCCCTGACAATTTGCCTAATAACACAATGATGGTGGAAAACTTTGTATAATTAGCTTGTTCCCCCACACAGCTCAGGACTCACTGAGTTGCATTATCCTGGGTGGAAAGTCACTCCAGAACTCCCCACTCTCCAGTCTGGTGTTCAGCTTCACTCAAGCCTGTTTCATGGAGCAGACAGACATTATAGCCCAGCACTTAGTTGACACTGGACCAGGGAAAAACAATCCTGAGACAAACCTCACTCCCTGATGAGCCAGGATCCCTACATCACAGCTCAAGACTCCCAACTGAAATTCCCCTTGGACTTGACATGTCCTCCCCGTATGCCACAATTCAGCGTCTCTTCCCCCATGCCAGATCAGCAGTTAAAATGACTTCAGTATTTAGCAGACACATATACCACCAAGCACCTTCAGAAGTACGGTGAGAGCAAGCCCAACTCAACAGCACCCATGTTCCCTCCAATACTTTCCATCACCCTTGAAAGCCCGCTGGAAACCTGTTAGCAACACCTGTGCAGTTCAGTGAACTCAGACTATATGAGTCATCTATTTCAATACACATAGCATCACAATCATGTACAGGCCAAATCAACCATCCATTGATTTGCAGAATGCAGTGTTACACATAACAGCTGGGAGCTGTACCCCGCAGCCAAAGACCTCTCTGAGTCCCCCACTGGAACTTTCCCTGTGTGAGCTTCATAACAAGAATGCGAGGGGGAAAAAAAAAAGGCAGGCATTTGTCTGCAGCCTCAGGGACACTTGTTCTTCCCAAAACAGAATGCAACAAGCATTCTAGGCAGCTCTCAACCTTCCTATTACAATCTTGGAGCGCCTGGCAGTTTTTAGTTTCTCCTAGGTTGCAGGCTTCTGATCCTTACCTATCTTTGAGTTATTTGTCTAATCCTTGCAGTAGAAAAATCACTCCCAGGATTTACCAAATCATCCACCTCACCTTCATTGCTGCTGCAATCTCAGTAACTTTGCACTGCCTTTACCAGAGATACATGTCTGTCAGCCACAGCAGAGCTTCTCAAATGAATTTCAGGTTTTAAACTGCCTGCAGTGGCCTTTCATTCTTCAATATCCCCTGCAGATCTCTAGCAGGGCAATCACACCAATCACTATGGCTAACCAGCTTATTTCTTTAATGTGGACATATCAGGGTATCGGAGACAAGAGAGGAGCACTGGAGATGGAGGCAAAGGAATATCTCTCTAATCTGAAACAGAGAAATTAGTCACAGATCACAAAAGCCACAGCAAGCAGGATCAATGCTTTCTCATTAACTGGCAGGATATTCTCCCAGTTTAACACTAACCAAGCATTTACTCCTTTCTACACCCACCACAGGCAGAGTTACACAGAAGACATGAAATCTAACAAGCATGAAATTTGGCATGAAATTTAACAAGTCCAAATGCCAGATTCTGCACCTGGGACAGAGTGACGCTGGGCACAAGTATAAATTGGGAGAGGAGTGGCTGGAGAGCAGTCCTGCAGAAACGGATCTGGGGGTGCTGGTTGACAGCAGGCTCACTATGAGTCAGCAGTGTGCCCTGGCAGCCAAGAGAGCACACCGCATCCTGGGGTGCATCAAACACAGTGTAACCAGCTGGTCAAAAGAGGTGATTATCCCACTGTTTTCAGCATTGGTGTGGCCTCACCTTGAGTGCAGTTCTGGGCCCCAGAATTTAAGAAGGGTGTTAAGGTACTCGAATGCATCCAGAGGAGGGCAACAAAGCTGGTGAAAGGGCTGGAATGCATGTCCTGTGAGGAGCGGCTAAGGACTTTGGAGAAAAGAAGGCTGAGGGGCGACATTATTGCTCTCTACAGCCTCCTGAGGAGGGGAAGTGGAGGGGGAGGTGCTGATCTCTTCTCCCTGGTATCTAGTGACAGGACGCATGGGAATGGTTCAAAGCTGCACCAGGGGAGGCTCAGACTTGACATTACAAAACATTTCTTTACACAGAGGGTGGTCAAACACTTGGAACAGGCTTCCTAGAGAGGTGGCTGATGCCCCAAGCCTGTCAGTGTTTAAGAGGCATTTGGACAATGCCCTTAGTAACATGCCTTAACTTTTGGTCAGCTGAAGTGGTCAGGCAGTTGGACTAGATGATTGTTGTAGGTCCCTTCCAACTGAAAATATTCTATTTTATTCTAAGACAGGTCAAAAATCTGTTTGCTGGAACAATACTGGTTGAAACTAGGGAAGAAAGGTTGCACCTGAAAAGTAGCACTTTCTTTAAAGAAAGAGACCGCCCTAGAACTTAACTTGGTGAGAATCCATTGGAAGTAACATCTTCCATAACAAACTTCCTCTGCAGTCCCACTTTACTGAGCTACAATCTAACAACCTTCATAAGGTCCCTACACAGAAACTACCCACAGAATACGTAGCACAGCTGTAGGCTATTTGTATCTCATTCAGACTTTACATACTCATCTTTAAAACTACCTTTGGGACACTTGTGACTTTTCTTTGAAGATTTAAGACTATCTTTTGTTGCTTTGGGTTTTATGGTTTTTTAAACCTTACAAGATTAAAATAGATCTTCAAACATCTCAGAAGAGCAGAGATCTGAATTCCAAGAGGGTAGTCTGTTCACACACGCTCCTCCTGTAGTTCCCTTCAGCAGCCTTTAGTCCACAGTCATAAAGAAATACGATGTTATAAATTGTAAGTGGCCAAAGTCCCCCAGTGGTCACTATCACTCTCACACATAAAGCCTGTGAAATGCTTTGAAATCCTTTGGGACTATAGCCAATGATAATCCAATACCTAGTATTTTTTGCAGAGCCACATGGAGACAACAGAAGAATTCAAGCATTACTGTTTGACATCAATGTATGGAATTCAGCTACAGAAACAAAGTAGCTCTGCAGGTTTTTTTAATCTGGAACAAACAGACTGTAGCTATTTTTTAGAGTCAAATATTAACAAGCAATTAACTTCAAGCTGGCCTTCCATCCCTCCAATGGAAAACATCTCGAGTACTTGCAGTCCACTGCAGCCATGAGTAGTTCTGTTAGTTTTTCAGCTAGAACTGTCCAAACAACTGGCCTGGTAGATGAAGGGAGAGCAGTGGATACTATCTACCCGGACTTCAGTAATGCCTTTGACACTGTCTCCCATAAGATCCTTGTGTACAAGTTGTTGATGTATAGGCTGGATGAGCAGACAGTGAGGTGGATTGAAATTTGGCTGAACAAGGAGTTCCAGAGGCTGGTGATCAGTGGCATGAAGTCTAGTTAGAGCCCAGTGACTAGTGGTGTACCCCAGGGGTCAACACTGGGTCTAGCACTGTTTAACATCTTCATTAATGATCTGGATGATGAGGGAAGAGTGTGTACCCTCAGCCAGTTTGCAGATGACACCAAACTGGGAGGAATGGCTGAGATACTAGTGAGTCGTACTGCCATCCAGAGGGACCTCTACAGCCTGGAGAAATGGGCCGACTTGAACCTCATGAAGTTCAACAAGAAGAAGTGCAAAGTCCTGCACCTGGGGAGGAGCAACCCCATGCATCAGCACATGCTGGGGGCCACCCAGCTGGAAAGCAGCTTGGCAGAAAAGGACCTGGATGTCCTGGTAGACACCAAGTTGAACATGAGTCAGCAATGTGCCCTTGCTGCAAAGAAGGTAAATGCTATCCTGGGCTGCATTAGGCAAAGCATTGCCAGCAGGCGATCCTTCCCCTCTCCTCAGCACTGGTGAGGCCACACCCGGAGTGCTGGGTCTAGTTCTGGGATCACCAGTACAAAAGAGACATGGACATACTGGAGAGAGTCCAGCAAAAGGCCACAAAGATGATGAAGGGAATAGAGCACCTCATGTATGAGGAAAGGCTCAGCAAGCTGGGACTGTTCAGCCTAGACAAGAGAAATCTCAGGGGGGATCTTATATATAAAGATATATCAGTGTATAAATACCTGAAGGGAAGATGCAAAGTGGACAGAGCCAGGCTCTTTTCAGTGGTACACAGTGACGGGACAAGAGGCAATGGGCACAGACTGAAACACAGGAGTTTCCATCTGAACATCAGGAAACACTTCTTCCGCTGTGAAGGTGACTGAATGCTGGTGCAGGTTGCCAAGAAAGGTTGTGGAGTCTCCACCCTTGCAGATATTCAAAAGCTGTCTGGACATGGTCCTGGGCAACTGGATCTATGTGGCCCTGCTTGAGCAGGGGGGGCTGGACAAGACAATCTCCAGAGGTCTCTTCCAACCTCAACCACTCCGCAATTTTGTGATTCTATCCTTGCAGTAAAGACTAAGCCCCTGGTGCCAATTTCAGTCATTACCAAATGTCTTTTGGTAACTATTTCAAAATGTGACTTTGAATACAGAAGGGGAGACAAAAGTTAAAGCACCAAGCTCAGACTAACTCTGCTCCAGAACACATACCAGCCACCTCTCACACCACAGGATGCTCAGAATACCGGTTGAAGAGACAGAAAAAACGCACATGCTGCTTGTCCACGAATAGGACAGGGACACAACATCAAGATCAAAGTGTGTATGATTACAGATGCAACCAAACTGATTACACCTGGACAATGCAAGGAAAGACAAACACAAACACAGGCACTTTTAAGAAGAAAAACGTATCCCTTCTGAGTTTTTGCCTAGAACTTTTAACCTCATACCTAATATCCTGTATCCCTCACCCCCTCCGTCAAAAAAGGAATGAGCACTTTGTACCATGCAATGAGCCCAGAAATTAAGCACATGATAGCTCAGAGCCTGTGTTCCTAGCAGCAGTGTGGCTCTCTTGGATTTGGGAAGATAGCCCAGCACAGAAACATGTTTGTCTTGCATGCTCTCCTGTGAAGCAAGACAGGGTACATATTAAAGAGTGATGCAAGCACACATTCTTGCTCATTGGGGACCAAGTGAGCACAGTTCATAAGACATTAGGTACACAGGTTGCATGGAAAGGGTTGGAAACAGGACAAAGGTCCACCACCCTGCCCAGTTCCTGTATGGGCATTTGCACTGCAGACGCAGTACAACGTAATGCAAACTTGCATACTTTTTCAGAATAAGGCTATGTGGAACATGTTCATTTACAGTCTCCCAGTAAATAATTCAATAAGCACATCTTAGTTCAGAAGGTGCAAGTCAGTCTTCTCGCTTGAATGCAGTAACTGAGGTACTTTCTTTCAATGGTTTGGATCTGCTTACTGCAAGGGTATACACATGATACACTCTTCCAGAAAACTACCACTCCCTCCCTCAATCTTCTTGTGTCCAACTGCTTCATAGTCCTTCCTGATAGCCTTTTAGGCTATCAAAGTAGACTTGGATCTATGTCCAAGAGTCTGAAAATCTGGATGGTTCGCAGAGCTGAGACTGTTCCAAGCTGTGCAATACACTGCAGATGCCAGGCATACTTGTAACTGAACAGCCTACCACATCACTTCGAACAGTCCTAAAGTCACTAAGACTCTACAGGCTCAGGTAATAACTGAATAACTTCCCATTCTTAAGACTGTGATAGTCCCTTAACCATGAGACTGACATATGTGGAAAAATGCATTTTTAGCTGCATTATAGCAACATAAGTTACATGGAAAAAACGCAGCTTGCTGCCTTTATGTGCGGCGTTGCCCAAGCTGTTTATCATGGCCATCAGGTTCACAAGACCAGTGGCCACTGGTATGTTTTTCTTAAGACCTTTGACTCAAAGGTAGAGCCATATGCCAATGGGAACCACATGCAGAGAGGAAGACTGTTTCAGTGTAGAACCAATTGTAAGGAGTGGCAGCCTGACACCCTGCTCCAATGGATTAAACATGAGAATAAGACACGGAGTTACATTTGTAGTTTAGGATCCCTAGAAACTACATACTGTGATATAAATAACCCCAACACTGCTTAGACATCTTTCATGTGTTTTCTCAGTGCACCTTGAAATACCAGCTGCAAGATTCTGTTAAGTACACCTAACTTCTTCTCACTTGCAAGATCAAAAAAAACTTAGACCTTCCATATACAGAAATAAGACAAACACCTTCTCATTTTTTACTAAAAGTTTTAATTATATACAGATATTAATAACGTTCCATGGAGCCTAAGCACTTTTATGCAAGACCTTAAAAGTTCAAACAGCATTTCCATAGCCTATTGCAATGTCAAAAAGTTACTTGTTTCTTACATAATGGGGGGAAAGCTTTCAAGGCAAACAGCTTTAGCCCTCATGCTTAGCTAGCAGCCAGATCTCTGCACCACACACTTCTGAGGCGGATCCCATGGAAACAAAGGGGGTGTTTTTCTTATACAAATGTAGAATTCACACACAGACATTGTTTTCAGACATTTGTAAATCAAGTCAGCAACTATGCTGCCTTGAACAGTTTCCTGGCTGATTGCTGCTGCAATCATTTACATGCCACACAACATTTACATGCTTTTGTACTGGATCAGCTATGCCTGTGCAGAACTGAGCTATTTTCTACAGCATCAGATACATTTCCACAGGACAGGATGTATCTTGTAACTTGCAGTGTTTTCTGCATTCAATATCCAGAACTGCTGCACAGTTGTGCCTCCACTGCGCAGAGGGAGTACAAAATGCTGCTCATTATGAAATAATAATCTTTTAAAGGACAACTACGCTACAATCCCAGGTTTTAAATCCTAAGAACTTCCTGCAATGGAGCATGAAACAGTTGCTCTTTGAATAGTGTTCCAGGTTCTTCAGCTGCAAAACTAGGCAGAGAAATGTTTAGGTTCAAAAAAGTGTAATAGGTGAGAAAATACACAAAGTATCCTTTTACACACTTTCCCTTCAACTATTACTACTTTCATGGATTTGCACACACCACTCAATGCCAGATAAAGGACAGTTGCCCAGGAAGACTTCAAGTCATTCTTTTAGATCCTCAGTTCACCAAGTGGTTTGTCCATTGAGTTGATGTTAAGCCAAGTCTCGCATTTATTCTTACACAAATACAGTAGCCGCTAGGTTGTTCCGGCATATAGCCACATGTTGTTTCGGCTTGCCTACGATCATTCGTTTGCCACAGGAGAGCTAAAAAGTTAACATCTCCTAGGCCAGCACTAAAGACGGAAGGCAGTAATTTCTTATCCTCCATACTGGAGGAACTGAGCTGCTTCTGCCATGAATTCTAACACAGCCTGCTCTCCCTTGTTTAAACATAGGCATCACTGTTAAAGGCCCAAAACCTGCCTGATTGTGCTACCTAAATAAAAAAGTCCACCCACCAATTTGAATTCAAAGACGTCCGGCAATGGTGACTCTCTCTTGGGCATTTGTTGTAGAGGTTAGTCACCTCACTATTAAAGATGCATGGCAATTTGGGTTTGTCTGCTTCAACTGTAGTCAGTACTTCTATCTCTACACATCAGTGCTTCCTGAACCCCGGATACATTACATCTCTGTGGTTACTTTTACAATCTGGAATCTTGCAAAATACAATCATGCCTGCTATTGCTTTTAATCTCCATTTCCTCTACTCCCTGAATCAGCTAGTCTATCATTTTTTTCCTGGGAATTTCAACTAACCAGTCTGTCATTATTCATACTTTGCCATTTGTCCTTTATAAGTAACCAAACCAAGCAAGCACCTTCCTTAATCTCCTGAACAAATCCTGAATGAGTAATAAAATTACTCATTGAATTTGTTGAAAACCATACTTCTCAGTTAACACACAAAGGAAAACAGCACTCTATCCTTGTATATGAAAACGAAAAAAACAGAGGTGCTGGAACAGAACACAAGCATTTAGCAAACACTATTGGATTGCTAAACACTAACATACTTCTATGACGACAGACCTATACAGCAACTAGATCTTTTTTCATTCCTAAAGTACTTACTAGCTTAAGCTATGCTCACAGATTTTTTTTTCCCCTCAATGTTTTTAACATTTCTATCAACTCTACTGAATGTCAGACCTCTATTTTCTTTGACACCATCTTTACTGTCCCCTCTACTATATCCTTCTTACAGAAGTTTATTTCCCCTTGCTTTATTTGCCACTGAACTAGACACACACTGTTAAGTAAATTCCTCATTGTGAAATGACAGGTGCAGGAGAGAAGCAGTTCTCTGCCTGCCCACTGTGACCACTGCTTACCAGGTTCACCTGTCAGGCTCTACATTTCAGGGCTGTGAAATAAGAAAGATTTAATTTCCATTACTGGGAGGAAATAACACAATTGAACAAAAGGCAAGCTATGTAGCTCCTCACAACCAAATTCTGTTGTGGATGGGGGCAAGAACACTTACCTTTTGAGGTGTAGGGATGATTTTATTTCTCAGCTATGTTAAGACTTCCTGCTTGTCACATATAGTTGTCTCTCAAAAACGGAAAGACTGTGACTACGACATGAGTGTTCTGTATCTTTTTTAAAAAAAATTGTAGGCTGCTCATTCAAAACCAATTTTGGAACCTGCAACAAGGGCTTGGGAGCAGCACACAGATTTATGACCACACAAGGTAGCAGGTTACCTAGCAACAGATGTAATTTCTGCTTCGAAAATTGCTTCAGTAGGGTCTAAAATTGAAAGATGATTAAAAAAAAAATATATCATGCCCTATTAAAAAAAAAAAAAAAAAAAAAAAGAACAGCAGTTGCACTTGGAAGCATTTTGCCCCAAGCAGTTATTTTCTCTGAAGTTGCTGAAAGTATTTGCCTAATAGCAGATACATGGTATCTGCAATTGCAAGATGACTGAATATACTGAGACTGTAACATAGTGAGACTAAGTTTAATCAATCACTTCCACAAAAGAAGTTGCTTCCAGTCAGGAACTACACCTAAAATGACAGACAATGTAATAAATTCTGGACTTCTAATCTTGTATCACCACCATCACAAGCTGATTTATTTGGAATTCCACCTGGACACGATATAATTTATCAAGTTGTCATGGAAATGTGTCACTACTCAATGCAATCATGTTACATATTTAAACACGTACACACAGATCATTTAAATTGATAACATTCAGCACACACCTAGAATTCCTGTGATGTGACTATTACACTGAAGCTGTAAATGCCAGCTTACAAAATAGAGAAATATTAATTTCCAATATATGAAACAAATAAACTATACTCACAGGAACAACAGAGGTCAGGGGATATGTGCTGTGCTTACAAACTAATTAACACTACTTTCCTCTGCAAAGCTTCCCAGCTGTAACTCGAGTTCCTCAATCCAGCACTTTCCAGTGCTGTGCCTACAGTATTTTGTTAATATTTGTAGACAACAACCAGTAACAGATAGGAGAACATTTGCAACTAAGCCAGTGGCTATAGAGTTTGCTTCAGGTACCTGCCAGTTGGAAACACAATTATGGAAGTTGTGATGCTGTTGTAACACAGGACTTTGGACTACTTCACCTTTGACACTGAACTAGGAGGCAAAGAAGTTATTACTGAACACATGACAAACTGCCTCCTTAAAAACAGGCAGTCCAACTAAGGATGGCATCGGATTTTTTTTTTTTTTAATTTTTTATGTTTGACCACTCCATACCACTTGCAACGGGGCTGAGGCCACAACTTTGGGTCACAAGCATGGGGCTTCTCAAGCAACTCTAGGGCTCCTGAAGCACCCCCTCAAAGACTCACACCTTGTTTTGCAGGAGCATGCCAACCCAAGAGCCTTGGTACCAGTCATGAGGTTGGCAGTGCACTGTGCCCCAGAGCAGGGCACACCTGCAGACCTGCCCCATCAGAAAGAAGGTGAGTTTGAAAGCGCAGAGGACAGGGCACCACCACTTCATGTGCCAGCCTTGCACATGCCCTGCCTGCCCTGAGATATTAAAAAGGGTCAGGCCACCCAGTGAAGCGTGGTGGAGAGCAGTGGCTGCTCCAGATGCATTCAGATAGGAGCTAGTCCCCTCAC
Organism: Gymnogyps californianus; assembly: GCF_018139145.2. Classification (NCBI taxonomy): domain Eukaryota; kingdom Metazoa; phylum Chordata; class Aves; order Accipitriformes; family Cathartidae; genus Gymnogyps; species Gymnogyps californianus. The sequence continues at coordinate 28,471,797 of NC_059500.1, read as the reverse complement.
CAAAAAACCTTCCAGGGACTGACACACACCCCACCCTGCTATCTAGTCTACAGGGGCGGGAACAGGAGCACAACACTTACTTTATCTTTCATGGCAGAGGGGACAGAGGTCACAAGCTGTTTGGAGCCCTTGTTGAGTTTCTTGCCTGCACCATCGCTGCCACTGCCGCTCTCGATCTTGATAAGCCGGTGCTTGGGGGAGATGTACTTCACGTCAGGCAGCATCGCTGGGCGGCGCTCGCTGTGGCTGCGAAAGAGGTGCGGGGAGCCGGCTGCGCAGGTGGCAGGGGGCGCGGCGCAGCACGATGACGAGGAGAAAGCCTTGGGGGCAGCCTCACCCAGGCCCTCGGGCGTGGAGTAGTCCGGGCGGCACATGGCACGCAACTTGCGCAGGGATGAGCCGGGCCCACTGTAGGGGTCCTCGAAGTCACGGTCTTTCTGGGCGCGGTAGGCACGGAGCAGGTCACTGGTGTCATCGCGCAGTCGGCGGTGCGGAAAGCCAGGCGAGGTGTGGTGGTGAAGGTGGAGGTGCGGCGGCCCGTCAGGGCAGGGCACACTGCCGGCACCGTTGCGTTTCTCTCGGTAGTCGGGCCGCGGAGGCTGCGGGGGACTCTTGGTCTTGTTATTGCCCAGGCTGAAGTACTTATTCAGCCATTTGGCCATCGTCTCTCCCGGCCACGGCCTCTCAGCACCGTGTGCGGGCCCCGGTGACCTGCGCGCCAGCCCCGCTCACCGCTGCTGCCCGCATGGAGAAGCAGGGCGGCGGGGCAAGCCAGACGCGCCCCTCCGCACACACGCCGCTCTTCCACTGCCAACGACTGGAAGGGCCCCACTTAGGCCCCCGACTTCCCGGCGGGACGGAACCGCTCCCAGCCTAAGCCAGGCGCTCGCCGTAGCTCCGCGCCCTCCCCCACAGCTCCGGGGCTCTCGCGAGCGCAGCCCCTACTCCTCCGCGCTTGCAGCGGAGCCCGGCCTGACCTCAGCACGGGCCGGGGAGGCCCGAGACGCATCTGCATGCAGGCCCCGCCGCCAGGGCCCGCCCACCGCCAGGGGCGGGGAGAGCCGGGCGGGGCGGGCCAGGTGCCGGCGGGCCGTGGCCGTGCGGTGCGCTCCGCCCTGGCCGGAAGGCTGGCCGAGCGTCTACCTGCGGGGATCCCGCTCCGGGGCTCATCGCTGTCTCCTCGTAAACCGTGGGAGGGACAGGACGCGCATCAGCAGCAGAAGCAAGCGTCTCGGGGAGCGGCGAAGCGTCGACACGGCCTCTTCCTGCGCTCCGCGGCAGAAGGGACGCGGCGGGGGCGCGTCAGGCCCCGCCGGGCCGGTGCTGCAGCGGGTGCGACCCGCCGAGGCTTGCGCTCTGCGTCCGTGAAAGGGCGGGGGAGTGGAGCTGCCGCCGTGAGGAGGCAGAAGTGCCTTTCCTTTCCGAGCTGGCCTGAGGTTCAGGAACCTCTGTCTGTCCTCTAGCCTGTCGTCTGGAGGGGCCGGGACACCTGCAGCCAGGATGATGTGGTCTCCGCCACTGTCTGCACAGTTTGAGCTCTGACTTTTCTAGTACCACTACCTGTGTGTCCCCCTTTCCAGCAGTGGGGCAGGAGGTCTTAGACTGGGCCCAGCTGGCCCCTATCAAAGGGCACCAAGCCCTGTTGTTGACTAGGGCTGATGCTAAGCAAACAGGATATTATGTATTTTGTTTGCAGGTGCCTTTCCTGGGTGTGTTCCTAGGTAAGGGCTACAGTAAATCAAATGCAGAGATGATATCTGTGTGAATCATGCTGCTCAGTTTGCATATTGCCAGGAGGGTTTGTCATCTTCTGGGCCACCATAGTTGTGACCAGCTAGTATTGCTCTTTTTATCTTTCTCCATCTGCCTGAAGGTAAACATCTACTATAGCAGGTTTTCCCAAGTTCTTTCTGCCCAGCTGTGATAGTCTCACCTGAATCTTTAGTCTCCATCCCAGTGCTGATTTGGTCTGGCCTTAAGGCTGGAGGCATTGAATGGATGTTCAAGTGGGGATAGGCATATCCTTACAGTGATGTCTCCAGGCCCATCTATGGCCTTTGCCACAAGAAAGAAGTTAAGCAGACAAACTAACTACCCAGATGATAGCTTGGCCTGTGGTGCTTCAGTTGTGCATGCTGATCTTGGAAAGGAGGGTTTTATTGTGGTTTTGTTCTGTCTGTGCTGCACAGGTGGAATTCAGCTTCAAATAAAGGGTGGAGAAGGCTTCACAATTACATCTCTGGGAGGCTTCCACCAATCAGAATTCAGACCCATCAATACAAGCAATAAAAAGTTGGTTGTTCTTTTCCTTTTGGGATCATCTTTTTCCCTTCAATTCAAACCATTCCAACTTGTGACAGGGTTTTCCAGATCTATACTTTCATGTAAAGCACCAGCTCCCTGTTGCTTTCTCAAGCCCATGAATGCAGAGAGATGAGCAAGCTGGGGACCTGCAGCTCGGGAGTTCTTTTCATACAGGTCAAAGCTCTGCATAAGAACATCCCAGTTTCATTAGGAGCCATGGACATGTTCTTAACATGAACAGCAGAGGTCCTAACATGCTTTCTGTGCAGAAGGGTGGCCTGAAATTAGAATTGAGATGTAAGCCCCTTTTGAAGATGGGAAAGGCAATATTATGCACTGTTCGGAGAGTGGTGTGAAGATGTCAGGAGCTAGTCACGTTTTTCACTGGTGGTTTTAATCATTTGGGAGGCGGACCTCTTCTCTTTTTATATTCAGAATAGGGGAGGGGAGAGAAGAGGAACCCTTTATCTCATTCTCATTACAAGTCACCTGTGTAGTGCCCTGTTGCATTTTGGCAAACACCTATGTAGTGCCCTGTTGGCATTGTTGACGTCCAACATCAGTCATACCTGTAGTATATTTTACACACCCACCCCCAGTCATGAATTCTGAGGGCAGAATGGAGTCAGTTATCTTCATGAGTTAATTATCTTCATGAGTTAATTATCTTCATGAGTTAATTATCTTCATGAGTTAAAGATGGATTGGATTTTCATCTGAAGTTTTTATCTGGTTTTATGGACCATTTTAACCTTGCTCTTGGCTGCACATTCTCTATAGGAAGCCTCATTCTCTCTTCTGAATGCAAAGTAATTCCTTGACTTTGGTCATTATCATGCAGCTTGTTCAAACTAGGTGTGTCTATATGTTTTAGTGACCTCCTGAGAACAGAGCTCCTCCACTATGAACACAGGGTTCAATTATAATTCCTTCCTGGCAGGACTTCCTGCAGCACTGCCATCAGCTTCTGTGGAAAGGAGGATAGCATGCTCCCTTTACTGGCTTGGGCAACTGGAAACATATCTGGTTTTACATCCTTAGTGCTGTTCTCCCACCTCTGCTCAGCATATTCATCCTGTCCGGCTTTAGTTTTTTCCCGGAGCAACTTCTCAGCCTGAGTCTGAGAAGTGTCCTGTTTCTTGACTGGCTAGTACCAGGGTCTTTCAAGGGGTTGCAAGGCTCCCAACAGTTGCTGTTTCTAGGAATGGCATGTTCTAGGCCCTTTATACAAGGGTGAGTTTTTGCCCTGAAGCAACATGAGTTTCAATTTCTTTAAAACTCAAAGGATCTCATTAACCCAGAAGTCTAGCAGCTTCCTAATTCCTGTTCTGCCGGTCTTTCCACCAAGAATTCGGCTCCAGCATGAAGGCATGGGTGGGACAGGGAGGCCCCAGGAGCAGCCCAAACTCAGACCAATACTATCCCTTGTGGCTTAATGAGGAACTACATTTTCTCCGTTGCATTGAGTGACAGGTGAGCAAAACGATGCCGATACCAATGCAGGGCAGCTTCTCTAATATTGCAGAGGTTGTCTTAATTTCCCTACCATCAAATCTCGGCAATGTGGGAAGATAGGAAAGATGGGGATACAGGATAATGCCAGGAAAAGCCAAACCTGGATAATACCTATAAATGAAAACAGAAGAATCTGCAAGACAGGCATAGCAGAGAAATGAGATTAATATTTCTATTGCCTGTGGAGCATGCCAATCTCAGAGGTTGTTTGAATCTGAGTCTGCAAGGACCACAGCACTCCTATAAGTGCACAGTCTGCTTTCCAACCCTAGTCTGCTCATGCAGGGTATATCTGCACCTGCAGCACTCCTAGTCTCTGCTCTGAGTCATTTTCACATGGCTTTTTCAAGGAACCAGGTGTCATCTTTTCAGAGCTTTGACTGGAGTCATGAGTTGGTTGGTTTCTGGGGTATTTTTTTACCAAATGTAGGGAAGGAGGTGTAGTGGTGAAAGAGAACTTTCTTAAAACTTCTCTGTGAAATAACAAATCCTAAAATGTTACAATCTGAATTGAACATCTGCTTCTGCTTGACTCTGCATCTCTTGAAGTAAAAGTACCAGGAGAGGCTTTGCAATTTGTTCCAACTTAAAGAATGAGTAATAAAGAGATTCTTATCTCCACTGAGACCAAATGAAGAGCTGGTATTTGATATATGTATATTATTGCACACAAGTCATTCATTTGTGCTGACTAAGTGTGCACACTCTTAATCATACTAATTTAATTAAATAATGAAGTTAAGTAGCAACTACTCTGGAATTTACAAGACATTTGTTTCCTCTCATGCTTCTGGTTTCCATGTGTAATAAGTGTTGCAGTACATGTAGTGCATTTCAAATTAAGATAAAGAAGAAAAAGTAGTAAGTGACAAACGGAGCAAAGAACTTTCTGGATTAATAAACACACAAGCAGTGCTGCTGTATCTAACTTTACAGTTATCCTACAAGGAAGCAAGTCCAACATTTTTAGTATTGAGCAGCTCTTCACATTGAAATATCCACAACAAAGCTGGAAAGGAGGAAGATCCTTCTGGTTATTATGGCTTTGGGCTAGGCAAAAAATCACAAGCATTCAGCATGTTAAGAACTGCCATCATGAAACACAGAAATGTTCTTTATCTTGATACACTTCTTTCTTGGTGACTAACGTCAGATAGTTCAGAAAGGGTGTGTAGCATCCATAATCCATTTGGATTCTTCCTAGTTGCACATATTGCATCATATTCAGGTAGTGGTTACACATCAGTTTGTTATCCACAGGCTATCAAAATTCTGAGTATTTTCCTTTTTGTGTATGTGTATGAGTAAACGCAGGATTACTAGTAAGATCTGATTTTTCTACTTTCCAAAATGTCATCTTCATCAACTAGTTTATTCCTGAGGAAGGAGAAGTGCTCATACTGTAATCATGTTTTAATTATTTAAGTCCAACAACTTTGTCCCATGTTTTCATGCTGCAGGAAAAGAGAAACAGATAATATTCCTCTTGAATTTTACTTTTGTGATGATCTCTTTCCCCCCAAGAACCAGTGTGGTTCACATTCAATCATCTTTAGTCTTCTTGTATTGCATGGGCTAGTCAAAGTCAGATTTTGAAGGGTTTTGACACCTATAGATGCCCTGTAAAATTTGCAAAAGCGGATTCATAAAGCCAGCTGGAATTAGACTATAGGGTGTTAGCAAGCATCCCACTTGTCATCTGCTTGCATCTTTAGATGCTTCTCTTTCTGGAAATCTCTGGATCAGGTGACCAATATGGGCTGCATCACAGATTTGCTTTGGGCATGGGAAGTCTGGAATCATTGGAATTGTGTCTTTCAATCCCAGCTACCCTTCAGAAAATGATGAATTCTGACAATGATGTGGCTGCAGCAGCACAGGGTTCTTCATGGATTGCAAAATCTGGCTAGGACCTTGATTCGGCCTGAACTCAGCTGGACAAATGGGAGCTCTGTCACTTTGATGCAAGCACTTTTCTCTGCTTTGTGCTGTAACGTGCAATGATCTCAGAATTACTGACTACTTCTCTGCTCTGAGTTCCAGTGCAACACACAACCTCCTGGAATTAATGGGACCTTCTGCACAGTGATTAAAAGTTGGGCATTGGTACAGGGATCCAGAGAGATAATGAGATCTCCATTGTTGGAAGTTCAGACCTCAAATGGAGAAGGCTCTGAATATGCAGATTCATACTGGCGCAGCTTTGAGCAGGACAGTGGTCCGTAGATTTCTAGTGGTTCTGTTCAACCTAAACTATTCTGTGCTTCTATGAAGCCGCTCTCGTATCCCTGTTCTTCCCAGTTCCTGTGCTCCTGTGCTGCATAAGGCAGGACGTGGTCTGATGCAAAAACCTGCACTGGCACAATAGGAGAATTTTCCAGATGGATATGCCTGATGGCTACCCTACTGCGATGTCACTATTCATCCTAAAATGAAAGCTGTTTTACTACTTGTCACCTGCCACTATGGGGACAAACAGATTCTTTTGGGGATCCTCAGCAGAATGATGATGGCACTAAGTTGTAGTTACAATTAAACCTTTTTTTTTAACATAGTTTTATAATCAGCATAGTATAGAATTTTATGATCACAGTAGCACAGGATTTTTGTAATTGGAATCAGTGTAGCACAATTTTATAAGTAGCATAGCACTGAATTTTATAGCATACCTTAATTTATGCTTCTTTATCACCTAGACCCGCTGCAGACCGGGTCAAATCTTAATACTTGGTTTGCAGTATCAATATAACAATCGTAATCTAGACTCAATCCTCAGAGGATGCAGACAACAGTGGAGGTGTCCCTGGCCACTGGAGGATAACAAGTTTTGCCGTCCAGCAGCAGTTCCGGTCCAAGTCCCACTTAGGTCTTGTAATTGCTTGATTTTATAAACAGTGCTCTGTGTGTTGTTATGCTTCATTTTACTGTGACAGGGTCATCACAACCTGGTTGGCCGAGTGCCTGGGACATTCAAGGCCGTAAGGAGGGAAGAAGGTGGCCTGGTGCCCAGGAACCTTGAGGCTGATATGGCAGTGGAGAAGAAGTCTGCCCGGTGCGCAGGACCTTCAAGACCTGATGAGGGGGGGAAAGGGGCCTGATACGTGACCAGCTCAGTCACAGAGAATGACTGTTTGCCTTACAAAATGGCGTTAGTTATGCTAACCATACTACCGGGTGTCAGGAGCAGGGGGTACCAGTCATACTACTTTACAGTCTTCCCATTGTGTGTTGCTTTGCAGTTAACTGTGTCAGTGCTTCTTACTCTACCTAGTTTTCCTAGGTCCTCTTGAGATATCCTCAAACTCTTCCCTATCTGTAGGTAACCTACATAAATTTAAGGCATCAGCATATTTTGCCAGCTCATATTGTTCAGACTCTCTTCCAAGTAATTATAAGTTAGTGAACCTCAGCAGTCCTCGCATGGATCCCACAGGTGTGCTGTTGTTAGCTTCTTTCAGAGGTGAGAGTTGGCCATTTATGCCTTCTCTTCATTTTCAATCTCTTAACCATTTTTTAATGCGTCACAGGACTTTAACTGCTCTTCTTTTGTTACTTCATTTCCTTGATAGTCTACAGTGAGAAACAGTATCAGAAGCCTTTTGAAAGCCTAACTAAATCCTATCCTCAGTTTATTCATTATCTGTCACTTCTTTAACTTTTTTTGAGAATTTTAACAGTAGCTAGGCAGGGCTTCACCTTCCAAACCTGCTTTTTTACATTGATCCATTGATCTGTGCATGTTCGGGATGCACTTCGGGATTTAAAGATACTTAGTTGTTCCTAATCACACTGTTTTCAAAAGAGACTTAACAGAATTCTGAAATTTCCAGTTTCAGGATAAGGCTCTGAAGACTTCCTTCTACAACAAATTCAATATCTCAGAAAAAGCAGCAACTACACTGTACAGTAGTCAATCAGCTCCTGATGTCTCTCTCCTTAGAGGCTTATGAGCCCAGAGGAAAATTTTTAAGTTTAGGACCCTTAAGAACTTCTGGGATTTTCTAGAATGAGTTGGGTTGGGAGCACATTTCAAAGTTTACACATATATTTCTGAACCTCTTCATCATTTGTCTTTTTTTACTTGTTATTTTGTAACCAAATTTGCATATGTCTGCATTAATGCTGGCTATTAGCAGAAGGGTTCCCAATGTAAAGGCACACCCCTGATTTTTATTTCAGGTATTTGCTCTTAGGACACTGTGAGAATCAAATTTCTTTCTTGAGCTAGGTGTCTGTGGGTCCCTTAAGGATAGACAGAAAATAGGGTTTAATCTACAGTTGACCTGTGTTGATCTGTAAATGTATGAATGATTAACTCAGTCTTGTCCTCACTGAGCAGATGAAGAAAATTCTGGGGAGTGAAGGGGTAGGGGTGAAAGAGACAGTGAGGTAGAACATAATTAAATGGTGATCTTGCTTCTAATATAAACTACATCTGGACTGCTGTTATACAAAACAGATTTCATTATTGCATGGCAAAAGAAGCTTAACTTCAAAAGTGAGATTCAAAATATCGAGGAATATGTCACCCAGCACAAAAAATTAACATCTGAAAGGTGTGTTTTCTAAATACAGAGTAGAAAAGGAAAGTGAATGATATGAAAGTTTTCAACTGAAGCACAGATCTGGATTTTGGAGAAGTGATAAAAGTAGAGCATGGTTAGCATCAGACAGGGAAAAATACTTGCTAAAAAAATAGTCTTTCCACTTAGATTAAAGATGATAAAGCAGAACTGGAATCTTCAGTAGAATAATATAAGAGAAGACATATGGAGCTTGGAGTTAAGAACACCATCTCACTGTATGAAGCTCCATGTGCTGAGACAAACAACATGGGTCACCAGAGGTTTTGTGTTTGCCATGCAAGTACAAAAAAAAAAATGCAACCAATATCCATTGTGCTGTATTGTCATCAAAGGCTTCCTTCAGCAGAACAGTGACCAGCACAGCAACAGAAATCACATGTGAGTTGTGTACTGTTCTGTACAGGAGTCGGGCAGCAGACACAGTGCAGAGTTCTTTCCAGATCTCAGTAAGGAAGACCCAACAAAAAATGGTGTGATAAAATAGCCATTTTAATAAGATAGCATAAAAAGAGGAATATAGATAGCGAGTCAGTCTTATGTTCCTTCAGATGCTGGGAGCTTCTCTTTCATGCGGCATTGGACAGACCCCAAATGGGTTTTCCCCTGGCACACTGTGCAGATCCTGTCTGTGGAGAAGTTCCTTCCCCCTCCCATAGCATGGTGCCTTTTATCTTGTGTAAAAAACCAAAACCATAGATTCAATAGAGAGGGAAATTCTTGATAAAGCACAGGGAAAGATGCAGAAGCCCAGCCAATCTACAGTTCACAGCATTAGGAAATTCATTTCACCCAAGCAGGTCTCAGATCATCAGCAACTGCTGACCTCCCCAGACAGGATGACAGAAGGCTGTGCAACAATACAAAGTAACTTAGGGGCCAGGTGAATTTTGAAACTTAGCTTTAGTTGGTTCACTGAAGCTTAATCAGTTGCTCAGTACAGTTTGTTGATTATTATTAATGTGACATGCAACATAGGCAGAACTGGCATATTTCACAGACTTTATAATGGGTTAGTGTGTTTTTACCAAAACTCTCATCCTTCACAGGCCAGCCATACCACCTCTACCTGAACATTGGCTACATCTAGCCTTAGGACATCATGAATCATGATCAATCAGAGGAGACCCTATCCTGTCTCAAGCAGGATTAGAATGGAAATGACAGGTTTGGAAGAAATTGGCTATTCTGTTCATGAAATAATTTCTAATTTGTCTCAGGATCATGTCGGCTATAAAGTCCATTGGGTTCTTCACAATGTCACAAAGTCCATTGTGAAGAAAACAGAAGATTCTTCTCATTAAAGCAGCTTTCCTCTCATCTACAAGCCTACTGTTCCATGACTGTCTTGTGCATCCTGCTGGTAGTGGTACTGTTGCATTGCTTTGGGTCCATTGTTCAGGAAGCATAATTCTAAAATCATTAAAGTGAAATTCCAGAGCCTTCTGACACAAAAAAAGGAATTAGATAAAAATTCCCCCTTGTTCTGATCTTTTTTCTAATTGTTGTGGGCTAAATAGGTTTGTTTGTTAGTGAGGAAACATCTCTTGTTTAAAGAGTTCCACCTTGCATTGTTAGAATGTGTGGAAGTGGCAATTTGCAAACTCACAAACAGCTCCCAGATTTACAGAAAAGATGACTGAAAAACAAATCCACCGCTCCTTTTAACCCTTGTTCACATCAGGCTCAGAACACCTAATTACTTTTTCAAAATGATAATGAAGAAGAAATAGTACTTTACAGGAGTCAACCTGTGTACCCTCCAAGAAAAATATCAGAATAATTCCTCTTCATAACTTATTAATGCCCAATTTTCACTGGTCAGAGATTGGAAGTGAGCATTTCTTCAAAATGAGCTTCTCAGCAGAGAATTAGAACAGAAACATATGAAGTTCTGCATGATAAGAAACACTTAACCTGCCTTGATCTATTGCAAGGAATTGAGGTAGAGCTTAAATCCAGAAACTCCAGGAAATTAACACATCCACCCATAAACTTTTACATTCCTCTAAACAGCTGGAGCAGATACTGCAGTATAGTGAGTTCAGCCTCAGGAGTTGGGCAAGTGATCATATATAGATGCTTCTGAAATACACAAGTGGCAACTACTGGGACAAGAGATATGAGAAATTTCATAATCTTGTTTTCAGAGCTGGTCTGTAGAGGATGAGGCCTTGCTCCACATGTGAAACAAGAAAGGAAGCTAATATTGAACATAGGCTCCCAACTACAATCCATCTAGCTGGTGCAGTAATTGAGTCTGAATTCTATGGAAACACAAAGCATAATTCTGTAATTAAAGGCTCAATTATAACCCCTGCAAATAAGGTGTTGAATTAAGTTTCTGCATGCAACTTTGATTCTAACATTTCCCAAATCTGCAATGCAGAGTATTCAATTATGTTATTGGTTGTTTTTTAACATTGTCCTCCTTCAAGCAAAAGAACGAATTAATGACTTTCAGAGGTCTTGTCCTACCTCATTTTCCTGAGGTTTCAGTTACCATAGAAAGAGGAACTACAGTTTCTCCAGTTTGATTTTTTAGATTGGCCACACATCTACCTTTATACCTCTGTTGAAAGATGGGCCTGCAGATTTTGCTGTTGATTTCCTGCTCATTGTGGATCTAAGGAAGAAGAATAATGTTCCTGCAAATCCAGATGAAGTGTTGCTTCATGCCTGCGAGAGTCAGCAACAGCCATTTACAATGCATTTGTCTGGCCCAGTGCACTTCTATGCAGTAAACAGCTCTTCTAGCCCTTCTCCAGTTCCTGAGTTCTCAGATACACAGCTTTCCTGTCATGTTCCAAATATCCAGCAGGAACACAAACCATCTTTGTAGCTCCTGATTGCACTGTGTTGACAAAAAGGAGCTTGCCTCTCAACACCAACATTTTCCTACAGTTAGATTTAGTAGGGCATTTCACTACTTTAGCTTGTATAGAAGAGGAAAATGGTCTTTAACGAAACAGTACCAAGATGTTTCACAATAATCAAGCTCCTACAAGGAAAACATACACACGGCCATTGGAAAGGCTGGAAATTCTGCTTCTAAAGAAGGAAATGGTTCAGTGACTTGTACATTGGCATGTGCTGCAGGGCAACGAAAGCAGCTCTGACTCTTCAATAAATTACTCCTATGCCTTGAGTCTGTGTCCTCCTATCAGACGTTTCATTCCATTGGACTCAATACAAGGTTAATTGCTGCCATTTATCTAGTGTCTGCTGGCTTTTGGATGTCCAAACTTGGCCATGTTACATAATGGGATATTTTGCAATGGCCTTGCTAGTAATCCAGATACAGATTTGCATTTTATTATGCTTGGAAACCATAAAAGGAGCTTTAAACAGAATCAGATTGTTCAAATGCAGTCGAATGGCAGACTTCTCAGTTAAGATACTGTAACTCACCCAAATAATATAAGTCACTCAAATGCCAGAGGTCTTTTTCTGCACACACTTATTACGGCCTTTGCACTGTCCTCTTGAAGCCCTCAGAGTTCATCAAGTTTTTAAAGAACGTTCGTAGTCTGACCATGGTGAGACTAGTGGCCACTGATTATCCGCTGAGGACTTCATAACAATCTGTAGTGCTCACTGCACATGCATCCATCTTAGGCAAAGGACTCTTTTTTTTGGAGGAAAAATGTTGGTGATTCTCTGTATCTCCCTTTACAATATTCACTGCAAATTCAAATGGAGGATGTCTACACACAGCTGGTGTCTGTGGTCACTTTTAATAGGGATCGGTGAAATGCAGTGGCTTTTTAAATATAAATATATTTTTGAGGATGTTGTATACTTTTTCCCTGAACGAAGGCAAATGATACTTTGAAAGAATCAGACTTTCTTCTTCAACAAGTCAACATAAAGGATAGAATCACAGAATCATAGAATCATAGAATAGTTTGGGTTGGAAAGGACCTTTAAAGGTCGTCTAGTCCAACCCTCCCTGCAATGAGCAGGGACATCTTCAACTAGATCAAGTCACTCAGAGCCACGTCCAACCTGACTGCTGCTGAAATGGACCAAAGCAAAAAAACAGTATTTGCAAAAATTTTCCTGAGGATTGTATCTCATTAAATAGCCCAATCACTTAGAAAATATTATGTAGTGAAACAGTAAGCAGTGAGTATTTTGTCAGTTATTATGTTATAATTTTGGCAAAATTCCAGCTGTCAGTGCTAACAGTCATCTGCTTTCAGATGTTTAGGGACATGTTTTTCAGATGTTTAGGGACAGACCTACCAGAACTAGAGTTATTCCTACCTGTTGCTACCCATGAGACATAAGCCTCTATGGAGAGAAATCAGCAGGAGGTGAGTCTACATGCACACTGCAGCTCTTAAGCAGCAAATAATTTACCCACTCTTGCTTTCTCAAATAATCAGCCATTCATCTTCTCAAAGTGGGGAGTAGGGTGGAACAAAAACTTTCAAAGTGAACTGGAGGAGAAACTTTCTCTGCAGGCTGTGAATCTCATTGAGGATATTCTGTGCTCCACACTACTCCAGGCATTTGTTCTGACATTACTAGATGTTTGCAGAAAGAATGGCAAACAGCAATAAAGAAAAATAGACTTTGTTACTGTTCCCCATTAGAACAGACATAAAAAATGTGCCATTTGTTGCCAAGAAGAGACAACATGACAACTGTGACCGTAATGCAGCTGCCTGGAAGAGGGGATGTTCAGTGTATATAGATGCTTCCTGACTTTTCAATTCCCAGTGTGGTGTGTGGACCCTGGCTGCACGCTAGGTGCCCACCAAAGCTGCTCTCTCACTCCCCCTCCTCAACTGGACAGGGGAGAGAAAATAGAACAAAAGGCTCATGGGTTGAGACAAGGACAGGGAGAGATCATTCACCAATTACCATCATGGGCAAAACAGACTCTGCTTGGGGAAATCAATTTAATTTCTTACCAATCGAATCAAAGTAGGGTAATAAGAAAATAAAACCTAAATCTTAAAACACCTTCCCCCCCGCTCCCCCCCCTTCTTCCCAGGCTCAGCTTCACTCCCAATTTTCTCTGCCTTCTCCTCCAGTAGCACAGGGGGATGGGGAATGGGGGTTGTGGTCAGTTCATCACATGTTGTTTCTGCTGCTCCTTCCTCCTCAGGGGGAAGACTCCTCACACTTTTCCCCTGCTCAAGCATGGGGTCCCCCCATGGGAGACAGGCCTCCATGAACTTCTCCAATGTGAGTCTGTCCCACGGGCTACAGTTCTTCATGAACCACTCCAGCGTGGGTCCCTTCAGGAAAAGACTGCTCCAGCATGGGTCCCCCACAGGGTCACAAGTCTTACCAGCAAACCTGCTCCAGCATGGGCTCTCTCTCCATGGTTCCACAGGTCCTGCTCCAGCGCAGGCTTCCCATGGGGTCACAGCGTCCTTCAGGCACATCCACCTACTATGGTGTGGGGTCATCCATGGGCTGCAGGTGGTTATCTGCTCCACCGTTAACCTCCATGGGCTGCAGGGGGACAGCCTGTCTCACCGTGGTCTTCACCATGGGCTGCAAAGGAATCTCTGCTCTGGCACCTGGAGCACCTCCTCCCCCTCCTTCTTCACTGACCTTGGTGTCTCTAGGGTTGTTTCTTTCACATATTCTCACTCCTCTCTCTGGCTACAGTTGCTGTTGTGCAGCAACTTTTCCCTGTTCTTAAATATGTTATCACAGAGGCACTACCATCATTGCCGACTGGCTCAGCCTTGGCCAGCTTCTTGGAGCTGGCTGGCATTGGCTCTATCAGACATAGGGGAAGCTTCTAGCAGTTTCTCACAGAAGAGAAACTTCTGTTTCCTGTAGCCCCTCCCACTACTAAAACCTTGCCATGCAAACCCAATACACCCAGCTGTCCTACCCATCGTTTTTAAAGAGGGCAAAGCTGGGTATGCATTTCCCATGGAAGTTGGCAGGGCTAATAGATTTTATCAGCTGGCACTCTTTCCTGGATAGTAATGCTCTGCTGGACTTTTGAAATCTATGTACAGACCACCCCTGGCCTTTGTGTCACCATGTTACCAAAGACCTTAAAAGATGTAGCTTCCCCTTGAGACTGGGAAAGACAGAAGATAACATGTTCAGAGCCAAGGCTGATGCTGTGAAAATGGCTGTGCATTTAAGAGCTCCAGAAGTAGGTTGTTCAAGGCCTGGGAAGGTAGTGACTTCCACAGTGAAAGTGCTCCCACATGCACATGCCTATTCATCTCTTCTCTTCTCCTTATACTTTGACCTCTGCTGACTCTTCTCCCTGTTTTCCATCTGTGGCTGAGATTGATTTAGTGCTCTGAACAGGGACAAGGTGCTTTCCAGTTATTGAGGAATTAGTTTTCCATGTGTGTGGCAATTATCCACCACAAGTAAGAACTCAGCAGTTTACAAAACAGAAGAAAGCAGGCAGTTCTGGATAAGTAACAGCTTGGGGACCTACTCCCTTTGCATTAGTATCACATACATCCATCAGTAATAAGTCCAAAAAAGGCCTGTTCTAGTCCATGAAGGAAGTGAAATATTTCTTAGTCACAGTGAAGAAAAGCCCCATCTGAGGTAGTCACTGGGAAAAGAGGATGTTTCTTGTTTCTTGTCCATTCTGATCTCTTCCAGGAGTCAAATGCTGCAGAAATCCTAGGAAGCAGGTTGTCTTGGCCGTCATTTTTCATTGCTGGTTGGCAGAATTTGCTTTCATGTTAAGCAAGCAATGTCTCTCTCTTTTCTGTCAGTGATAGAGAATTCCTGAGAAAATATTGTGATTCAAGTTTGCTACTAGTGAAGTAGACAAGGATGTAATGTGAATGGGACCAGAAGACTGTGGTAATTCACATCAGCTAAGGGCCTGCCTCTAACTTACGCTTTGGCTACCGGGGGAGTTTTGAATTCAGTTAGTTTGTAGGCAGGTCTTTTACAGAATATACCTTTACACAGTCTGGCATACTTGACCAGCAGATTTCAAGTGCAGATATTCAAGTACACATATTTAAGTGCTTAATCCAGGTTTGCCACTTGATGCTGTCTTTAAAGAAAATACAACTGTAAATATATACCTAAAGTATCATTCCTAGTGATACTTTCACACCCAAATGTATGATCACCCACCCTAATGATAATCACACCCAAAAAGGCTGTCCTGGCTGCGTTCCGTTCACTCACTCAAACTGGAGTTAATCACTGATCGGAGAAGCTGCAGCAGGTCAAGATGTAGCAGGTGGGAGAAAACAAGAACAAGTGGACAAGGTGGTAGATCTGCTGTACTCCAGCACCATGGCGAAACAGCATGGCTAAAGGGAAGGCATGGTCCGCATCCACACTGCACCTTTCTTCCCCTCAACAAGACTTCTGCCCACAGGCCACTGGAAAGCTGACTTGACCACATGCCCAGTAGCACAGCAGTAGTGGCTGGGCTTGTGAATCTGCTTGCTGTCTGTCACAAAGGAGATTTTGAGAGGATTATAGGTTGGGTCTGGATTCTGGACCCCCACAGAGGTTTCTGGCACAGACCTCCCTACTACGACTCCTGGAAAAAGCATCATATGTGTGAGTCTCGAATGACTGAATCCAGCTTTGAGGGACAACTCTTGCCACCAAAGTTAATAGGAAAGAATTGATATATTTATCTTTCAAGACTGCAACTTGGAAGACCCTTTAACATGTTAACCGATTTGTTTATCACCCTTTCACACGTTCCCTTATGAAATGCCACTTTGTCTTTTACACTGACTCAATAAAATGTCATTATTGGGGGTACCAGAGCTTAATATCCTTTGAATTCCTGATCCTGAGTCCAGATGGTTATTATCCGAAAGTTACAGGGGTCTGTTCCATGAACTTGTTTGACTCAAAGTGTGGAATAGCAATTATGTCTTTAATTGGCATTAATTTTCTGCTAACGATAATGGAGCCTGAATTCAATGGTTTTATTGAACATAAAAACCAAAGAAAATTCTGTCTCATTGTAATCATCTCATGTATTCATCTGCTGCTTTCCCAAATTGATGTGTGGTGTCAAGAAGGGAGGAATGATCCTTGCACAGTTACAAAACTACAACAGCATACGTGTTGCTGCAATCAAAATAGTCTAATTGCTGCTTTTCTAGTAATAGAAGAATGGTGGAAAAATAGAAATTTTCCTTTCATAGGAAGCACTGCAATTTCCTAGTTGCATTATTGTGTGAATCATAGCGAAAAGTCAAAACATTCCTGAAATATCAGAGGTAAGGGTAGATTATTTATTTTGCAGTACATGCAAATAAATAGTAAATTAAGTAAGTAAATAAATTCCATCTCAGGTTGTTGGTATAAAAATTATTTTTTTTTAAAAGTAATAATAATAATTGGAATAAAAGTAGAAAGAAAAGAAATAGACTTAATCCATACTTTTCTGCAGAAAATTTTTCTTCATAGAAATGGGAGTGATTCAGTGACATGATTGCCTTTTTTAGCTGAGAATTGGACTTTGGTGACCCCAGAAACATCTCACAGTTCTACATTTTTATATATATCTGGCTGAATACCACATCTAGCTAGTCAACAATCCTGTATGGGAGACTGGTAATGAGAAGTTCTAAACATGAGTTGTATTCATTTAATGTTGTTGGGAAAAGCATTAAATTAATAAAAACCGAAGTAAGTTTGCTCTCATCTCCTACATTAGAGGTTAGGTGACACACTCTTGAAGGTATCCTCTGTCCATTCTCAAACTACTCAGCTGGCAGTCTGCCAGACTGATTCTGAGCTCTTGGCCTTCTCATGATAGGCTTTATGGGTTCCAATGTCTTCTAGCATCTGAATTATCTCTGTTTCTGCTGCACCCGTCTGAACCCCTTGTGTATGGAACAGTGTAGAGCCATGTCCTGCTATGCTAGATATTCAACTTAGATGTAGAAGGAAGCTGCTTTTAAACTTTATTTTATGGAGGGTTCTCCACTCCAGCAAGGAGTAGCACTATAAAATGCACTGGAATCCGTGCTGGCAATGGTTTAATCCAAAGCACTTGCTAGTGCAAATGGCAACAAATGTTCCCAGGAAAAAGTTATAGAAACAAACCTGAAAGGGAAAAAAACTCCCACAAGAACTTGTCAAAGCCAGAGAAAAAAAGTAAAAAGATTACAATGACAAAGGTATGAAAAGACACAAATTACAAAGGCTAGGAGAAGTTCTAGCATGCCCTGCTCCTCCTTTGCCTAAGATAACAAAAACGTTTCTTACTGAAGTTGTTTCGTAGACACCAGATCATTGCTTAGTCTCAGTCTTACTGGGATCCTTTGCAAAGAGCTGGAGACTCATGTGTGGTATTTGCAGATGCCTTATTTCACCTTCTGCCTTCTGCACCCAGTATATTATTCCAGTGGCCTCCAGACATATCTGGAAGACATGACTATGAAATGTGGTGACCAGTCATCCTCATACCTCGGAACATGGGAAGTAAAAGAGGCACTTGGAGCAGTGGGAGAGAAAAGATACTTAAAGCCTCCTTCTGAACTTTGCTCCTTTCTTGGCTAGATGAGATAAAAAACTGCACGAGAACTAAAGCATAAGAGCACTTTCTCGTCCGAACAGGACAGTGGGTTGTTATCTTCCTGTCCATATCTGTCCTTTGAAGGTCTGTGACTATGCACAGGAATTAATCCTGTCTCTGGAGAAAAGAAAACTCAGGGAAATGGGGGATAGAGGAAGGGAGTAGTTGTAATTAGAGTTGCTGTACTTGCAATCTCCATTTATTGAATCTCAGGGAACTCATGTGTTAATCTGCATTAATCTGCACCTACTGGGAGCAGAAGGAAGAAAGTTGCTGGACATGCATGTGTGGAGAACTGATTGGCTGTTGGGACCATTCGGAAGTATTTCTTTGTCTCCCACCTGCCTGTAATGTCAATGGTAGGCCTGTGTGGCCAATTGGACTGATGCTAGTGAAAAAAACCATGTCTGAGAGGGAATAATCAATCCTCAAATTATGTTTCCATGTAATTCGTGTAGGGATTTATTCCACACACATCTCCACAGTAAGAAGCCCGTGATCTCATCTAAACATAAGTCATTGGACTTGAGATAGCAGATGAAATCTTATACTGCCTATTGGCCTTTCTAAATGTGTTAGAGGAAAGCATATCCCTCTAAGGCCAGCACATACGTGTCATTTCCTCTTGTATCCCACTCATTCAGAAGAACTCTTAGGTCTCATAAGAGCTTGGAGACCTTAATTTCTTTCAAGGCTGTGCTTCTTTTTATCGCCTGCTCATGGGAGCAGGAGAGCTCTCTTGGCCATTTCCAGAGGCTGTAAGGACAAACTGTGATGCTCACACTCAAATAAAGAGTTTGATGCTGAGGGATGTGTAAGCTGTTGTATGAATCTGACTGCTGTTCATACTTTTCTTGTTGGCTGTACTTGGCTCATGTGCCTCCAGCAAAATGACATCCTTCCATAGGGTCAAGAGTTCTGTTGAACTAGAGGTGCTAAAGGCTCATGGGGCATGTGAATAGCTGTGGACATGCATCTTGCAGTACACTGTATGGGGTGACACCCCATAAATTGAAAGCCAGTCAATTCCCTTGTAACCCTCTGGTTCTCTGAAGAAAGCCCAGTGATATCTGTCCATGTAAATTACAGTGACTGCAGTGAAATACAACTCCTTTTGGTGTGTATGGTGAGGCTAGTTATGAGATTGAACATCTTCCACAGTGCACACAACACCATAATGATTTAGAAGCACCCACATTCCCAGCCCCACAGGGATAAAGGTTCTGAAAGAAAGACTATTACTAGCATGGTGTTTCTTAAAGAGTTCTTTACTGAATTGACTGTTTTGTCAGCCAGAGCCTGGACATGGCATTTACCCAGCTTATCTGAGATCACCAGTCAGGCATGGGGCTGTAAGATGGCTCAACAGGCATCTATTTATTACATCAACAGGTGAATTCTGTGCAGATCCCGGGGGCTGCTCTATGGGTTCACTGTGGTACAGCATAGAAGGCCTTAATGGAGGTAAAGAATGAGAAGAAAAGAATTGACAGCCTCTTGTCTTTTAGTTCTGTCCATCATACCATACTGAAATGGCTCCTTTTCTCTTCTGCTCAGTCTCCAAGTATTAATGGCATGGTTTTTTATCCATCTTCTCTAGTTTGGTTCAGCCAAGATGACTATATCAAAGTGAAAAATAATGAAACTGAGCAGGACAGGTCTCCCTTTCAGGGCAATTGGCAGCCACAGCCTCAGCATCCCAGTAGGTTCTTGAGTGTTCTATGATATGCGTGCTGAACATGTGCCTTCATAATAATTCCCCTCTTCCTGCAGGACATCTAGGACTAATCATATTCTTGGATTCACTACTTATCTGCTTTTGAATATTATTTTGTAAACCATGTAGTTGATATTCATGTACAGGACACTTGGCAAAGTGATGGGCAAATGCCCATCATTGGCATAGCAAAGAGCATTTATTAAAATGTAATCTCCTACCTCTCTACACATAAAAAATGGTCCTTCTGTCTTACTCCCTCAGTGTTGCTCCAGCCTAGCTTGGGAAACACAGATAATTTCAATGGTTTCCTGTTTTGCTTGTTATGCCTGTAATTAAATCGCAAGTACGTGCATATTTAACACACCAGTGGAACTGCTATTGAATCATCTCCCATATATCTAACTGGCTTCTGTTAGCTGTGGGACAACATGGTTGGATGCCACATTTACTTAAACAAACTAGACAAATATTTCAAATGGTTTTGACCACTATGAATCACTTTTCAAAAAGTGATTTATTATGTCAAAAGTAACTCTATTTGTGGCTGAGCTGCCACAACTCCCTTAACTCGCTCTCAGGCTCCAGTGATCCCTTCACACTGCCTCCATTTTGGTTAGCCAGAAAAGCTAAGAGACTTGTCATGAAAAAAATCTGTCTTGATTACAAAAAATTAGAATGTTCCTACATTATCTGATTAGCCTAAGCCAATCAAGGATGATTCACAGAGAAGATTTAACCAGTCATAGAATCAAGCCAGATACCCCTAGGGCACTAAAAGTAAAATGTAATTGTTTTATTCTCTTTGTTTTGGTTTTAGGAGATAGCTGCTGTATATATGCTGTTCATGATTTAAGTTTCATTGGCCTAGAGACCACGGCACAACACACTTGTATTAGACATTGTTGCTCATTGACAGTGCTCTGAGAGGCATACTTGGCTTAACTCTCATCATCTTTCTTGCCCTGCCTTGTTGCACGTCATTGCTGCAGTCTGAGAAAATTGGAAATGATCCTTTCTCCCATCTCACAAGCAGTTCTTTCTTGTCCTCATCAGCCCACAAGGAACTGGATACCACAGAAGGTATTTTAGATCTTGTTTCTCCATATGATATCAATATTCATTTTGGAAATAGCTTCATAGAAAAGGGGGAGAAAATCTTGAAAACATCTTTTAGAGAAGCCTAAAAGCAGTTCAAGTTCACAGAATATATTGTTTTGAGGTCTTTCACATTTTTTAAACCATTTTTTAAAACACTTAATGAGTCTCAAACTGCTTTGGGGAAAAATGCACAATTCAGGAAATGTTTTTGTGGTTAGTTGTAGGAGAAAACAGAAAGCACTGTGGATTTTGAGAGGCTATCATCTAATGTATCTTAAAAATGACAACCACCTGTGTGAATGATAGGCTAAACATTACCGGAGGAAACACATCATTGGATTATTCCCATTCATCTGTAATTTATTTCAATATCAGAGGCTCAGTTGTAGCCCAAGTGAATGGAGACAATGAGGGAAAGCTGCACAACTTTTTCCATGTATTGAATATCCCACCTACTCTGTTTCAAGTGTTACTGTTTGGCCTCTAATAAATGACTTTGCGTGGGACTATCTGCCAGAACTCAGTGAATTGGCAGAGACTCATTTAGCTCTCATTGTCCATTCTGCTGAACCAACCTCTGAAAAATTGTCAGATCTTTCAAGTCAAAGGGAAAAGCCCTATTGCTGGCTGTAGCCTGGAGCATTAGATAAATTAGAAGCTGCTCATGGGATTGAAGTGCCAACAGAAGAATAAGAAACAAAGGAATCCCATGGAAGAGGTGATACGTAGAGACTAAGTAACAAGAGAGAACAGGAGAGGGTGAAATGCAGCAAAGTTTCATGATTCCAGGCCCATAATTTGTGACTGGACTTATTACTAGCCCATGTCACTGTCTGTTGTAGACAGATAGCTAATACAAAAGAGAGCCTTAATATAGCAAACAATAAGAAAACCAGAATCCAACAACCAGCATCAGAACAAATGGGCTGTTTTCTGCTGGTGACAGTAATCAGCTGTCACTGAGATTCCTGAAGGATGCAGTAGATATCCCAACACAGGGTTGCAGCTCTTTCTGAAAAACACTTTTGACATCTGTGCTGGTTTTGGCTGGGATAGAGTTAATTTTCTTAATAGTAGCTGGTATGGGGCTACGTTTTGGATTTGTGCTGAAAACAGTGTTGGTAATACAGGGATGTTTTTGCTGTTGCTGAGCAGTGCTTACACAGTGTCAAAGCCTTTTCTGCTTGTCACACTGCCCCACCAGTGAGCAGGCTGGGAGTTGCATAAAAAGAGGGGACACAGCTGGGACAGCTGAGCTGAACTGACCAAAGGGATATTCCTGTCGTGGTTTAACTCCAGCCAGCAACTAAGCACCATGCAGCCACTTCCGCCTGCCCTCTCCCAGTGGAATGGGGAGGAGGAAAAAAAGGTAAAACTTGTGGGTTGAGATAAGAACAGTTTAATAACTAAAGTAAATTAAAATGTACTACTAACTAATAATAATAATAATAATAATAATAATAATAATAATAATAATAATAAAATTGCAATGAAAAGGAATATAACAAAAAAAAGAGAAATAAAACCCAGGAAAAGACAAGTGATGCACAATGCAATTGCTTACCACCCGCTGACTGATGCCCCAGCAGCGATCCGCCCCTCCCAGCCAGCTGCCCCCCATTTATATACTGGGCATGATGTTCTGTGGAATGGAATACCCCTTTGGCTAGTTTGGGTCGGCTGTCCCGGCTATGTTCCTTCCCAGCTTCTTGTACACCTGCTTGCTGGCAGAGCATGGGAAACTGAAAAGTCCTTAACTCAGGATAAGCGCTACTTAGCAACAACTAAAACATCAGTGTGTTATCAACATTATTCTCACACTAAATCCAAAACACAGCACTGTACCAGCTACTAAGAAAATTAACCCTATCCCAGCTGAAACCAGGGTAATTCCATACCATATCACATCATGCTCAGTAATGAAAAGCTGGGAGAAGAAGGAAGGAGGGAAGTTTGGAGTTACGGCGTTTTGTCTTCCCAAGTAACCATGACACGTCATGGAGCCTTGCTTTCCTGGAGATGGCTGAACACCTGCCTGCCGACAGGAAGTAGCCAATTAATTCCTTGTTTTGCTTTGCTTGCATGCTTGGCTTTTGTTTTATCTATTAAACTGTCTTTATCTCAACTCAGGAGTTTTCTCACCTTCACACTTCCGATTCTCTCCCCCATCCCACCAGGGGGGGAGTGAGTGAGCGGCTGTGTGGTGCTTAGTTGCCGGCTCGGGTTAAACCAC
This sequence comes from Gymnogyps californianus, assembly GCF_018139145.2. Classification (NCBI taxonomy): domain Eukaryota; kingdom Metazoa; phylum Chordata; class Aves; order Accipitriformes; family Cathartidae; genus Gymnogyps; species Gymnogyps californianus. The sequence goes on along the minus strand of NC_059500.1, from coordinate 28,448,830 downwards.
GACAACATCATAACCACCAGCAGACTGGAGGGAGAGGTCTCTAGTCCAAGCAAGTAGCTAGATTGCCTGATCATGAAGTTCCATAGCCTAAAGGCCTGACTCCAGGAATCTCTGGCAGCTTGTGAGTTCCTAATTTTCACTGAAACATGTATTCCATGCATGCCTTCTCTTCCTCCTTACTGCCCTACTACCCCAAAAAGTATCCCATTTTAATGGAATTTCACAGTGCTTCCTAACCACGTCTCAATAGATTCCACAGCAAATATCCTGAGTTTGAAAATAAAATAATTTTTCTAACTAATCTGCAAAATCTCCTGTGGTTGCTGTTTGTGGCGGAGTCTCTGCGTCTCCCATGTCTCATTCAGATCTGTTATAGAAACTGAACTTTGCCCATGGGGACACTTGGAAATCTCCAGTGCCTGGAGTCTAGGTGTTCAGGAAAGAAGAGAACAGACTGTCTATGCAACAGCTAATAGGGGTAGTACAGCTGTCATGTAGAGACACTTGCCTTGAACTGAAAGACAGTGATTATCAGTAAAGATTCATGAGAGGTTAACAATCATCTCTAAAGCCAACGGGAACTTGTACAACTGATACTTAGTATACTTACTATAAGGTGTACAAAATTCAGCCACATTTTGCTGTAATTGTGCGATTGTTTAATTTAAATTTTCATAAGGACCCAAGGCAGGACTCCTCCAGATCTATTCTCCCCTGTCCAACTCAGAATAGAGAAAAAGGGGCAACCTAATTTTCAAGAGCACAGTTAGCTTTCCTGAGGCAAATACTTTGAGAAGTGAAGTTAACATTCTAGCCTACTGAGAGTTAAAAGAGCTACTTTAGCATAGTGTGACTTGTGGGAAATGAAACTGTTCCATGTGCAAAACAAAATACTTTTCTGATTTACATGAATCCATTGGTCCTGGACATAGGTATATATACAAAGAGTTCAGTTTTATCATCAGTTTTAACATTTGGTATAAAACCCTTCCAGCACAACTACAGAAATATTCTGCTCTTGCTTATATATCCCAGCAAAAGGCATTTCAATGTCCTGAGGATTTGCTGTCTTAAAAGCAAAGTATGTTATGAGCATATTTATCATATCAAAGAACATTCCAACTAATTTAGCCTCCGCTTAAAATTTAATCTGCTTCATGTCAGTACATTTACTGGCTGCCCAGCCTCTGCTGGCCAGCACAACGGTTTTCAGGGCCAAGCTTTTACATACAGCATAGGAGGCATCTCCATCTATGCTTTATCCTGTGTTGGCACTTTTTCTTCTTGCAGTCTTGGAAAGGATACTTTACACTGCTGAGTGCTTCACTAACTGCCAGTTGGTCATCAGAGAGGTCCCATTCTCAGTGGACAATACTGTCCCAACTGTCATTGTTCTCTGAGATCACAGTACAATCTGCTCTTCTCTACAACAAGGAAAAATGATCTAAAGAGAAAGCTGTTCCCCTCCCTATTTTCCTGAACATGACTTGAGTACTTTCACAGTTTAAAAGTTAACAATGTGTTCCAACCACATATCCACTGTCCCAAGCACTTCTACAATTGAAGAAAGTCACTGAATGAGTCTGGCCAGCGTTTAGCACAAACCAGGGATCAGAAGTCTTTGCCAAGAGCAGGAATACTTGTAGGGTTTGAATGTTCTTTAGGAGAGGGAGGTGGGTATTAACCATTTGTCCACCAACCATTTGTGTGCTGCTTGGAAGGGAAGAATGAAAAATCCTCTTGTCTAGCCCCATATGGAAAAGACTTCTGTCTACCCTCCCTGTTACCCAACCCAGGGCCCATTCCAGATGTCAGCTAGGTGACTGAATTTAAAATCCTCTACCAATCCTCACAAGCATTCCAGAGTAATACACCCCTCTCATAGGAATATAATCCCCTTTGACTTGATGCTGAGGAAAGCCTGCATGAGAATTTATAAAATTTCAATAGATTGCAGACGATGCATCAATGATTTAGCAAGGTCAACAGGGTGAAATCACTGCTGTTTCTGCAGTTTACTGTAGTGGCAAGTTAGAAAAGGCTCCGGTACCAGTAGCAAAAAAGACCCCACCCGGACCACATAACGGATAGTTAGTGACCATAGTTAGTGATTCAGTTTAAATGCCCTCAGAGACGATGGTGTAACCTGGATTACACTCACATTTGACCCTCCTGCATATTTGGAACCCCTATGTCACCCTTCCCTCAAACACAGAATAGGAAATATCCAAGCATTAAAGCAAGTTTCCAGAGCTATGGCAAGCCCTGAATCTAAAAGTTTGGGCTACCTGTAAAATATCTATGAATATAATTTTTATACAAGGTAGTCACCAACTCCCAATTCTTTGGTTTCTTTAAATCTCAGTTGTGGTTATTCTGTGTCTAATTTGCTTTGTCCATTTCCATTAAATGGGTACACACCCTTCTGTGGGTTTGCACAGAATAAAACTGTCATAAGCCAGTCAAATTAGTATCATTCTACAGTCCTTGATGCTGTTAGAAATACAGATGTTGCTAAGCCATTAGTGATCCTACTTTCATTTAAATGAAAACGTTTGACCCAGAGTACTCCATATTTGTCCCAAGACATTGTCCATATTAATACATGAATTTTGGTGACAGGAAGAGCACTATCAGTAGGTTCTGGTAGCAAAGATGTATTTCAGGGTGAGACTGACTAACAAACCCACCACATCTCAGACAAATGTGGAAATGCATCCTTCAGAAGCATGAAATTACCTCTGAAATAACTTTTGGACTTAATCTGAACCAAGGCTAGCAGTTGCTGAACACTTAGTGATAAGAACTTGATCTGGCCATGCAGGGAAATGTCACAGTCACGTGCAGTATGCAAGATTTCTGACTTGAGAGACAGGGTCCTGGCAGTTTCATTTTGACAAGGTCCTGCAAGTTTCATTCCGTCTCTCAGAGGCACAGCACAGAGCTGAAGATTACTGGATTTTGGAAAAAGTGAAAGGAGTCTGTGCCCCTACCCCAAACAAGCATTTGTGACAGGGAGCTGCTGTACCATGTCAGAGCATGGGTCACACAGCCACCCAAGCACAGTCCTGTAGCAACTGTGAGGAGGCAGAAAAAGGACCATGCTCCCCCAGCTTGACGGTAGACATCTCCTCAGCCTTCATTTTTCCACAGCTGTTCTTTCTGGACTGTAATCACGGTTGTGTCAGCAGAGCTGCAGATTCAGTGAGGAATTCAGTGGAAACCTTTCAGCCTTAAGTCAGCCTTTCCTGTCTTTGCTTCCTGGCAGCTGTGTCCCAGGGAAGGTAGAGACCATTTGTGTCACTGCTCTTCTGAAGGAGAAGGGGCATGTCCATGTCTGACAGTCTACCTAGTACACTAGGCAAACCTGTCCACTTCTTCTCCAAAAGTGAAAATGTCTGTCAGTAGCACATGTGTAGTACCACATTTCTCAGGGACATGTGTCCATTGGGTCCATTACTGGACAATGTCAAGACAAAAAGTAATGTTGACATTTATAAATCTGGTAGGCTTGAATTCCACCCTTAGTAATAAGGACAGAGCTGTCAGAACTGTAGCTGATTCTGCTTGGAGGATTCCCAGATATAGGATCAGTATAGGTAAGTTTCTGATGGCTCAAGCATAAAGGTACTTCCTTAAAGCAGAGCTGACATAATATCCAGGTTATTGCCGTTATTCATAAACATAGGAGACGACTCATTTTCCTCAAAGGAAATTGAAAGTGTTCAGTGTGCTGGCACACATGAACTTGCTTTAACACTAAGTCTTGTCTTTGTAATTTTTGCATGGGAGGCTATCCTTAACAGGAACTCAGACATCTAAGACAGCTAGATGCTAGATGGAATGCATCTGCATGGAGGGCAGAGTTTTTATAGGTTTGCAGTCTACTCCCTCTCTGTGAGTACTGTCTGCCGAATGTCTTCGCACTTACTTTGGATAGACATCACAGCTAAATGCCAAACCTTAGTCCCACTCTGGTACAAAGCTCATGATGCAAACCTTTTAAAATGCACTGTGTGATTTTAATCCTCCCTCAGGGACTATGAGAGCTAATCCCCATGGTCCAGCATCTAGGTTATTCTCTGCATCTAAATTAGTACTGGAGTCTAGCATCTAGATTATTTAGGCGCACAAATGACTGCTCCACCTTAGAGGTGCACATACTGGCAGGAGAATTCAGACTAGCTGAAATAGTTCACCTTTTTTTTCCTTTTTATTTTTTCCCCAGCTACCTACAGACTGGATTGTAACAGTGCCTAAATTAGGCATTTGAAATTTACAAAGCCGCTAAAGAACCCAGTCCTGGCGGGGCTGTGTGTGCTGGAAAGATCAGGGTAGGAGGAACAAAACACAGTACTGAGGAAAAAGCACTAAAAGCCTGTGGCACTTGTTCTAAGAATAGTCAATACCATTTAGATGGAGCACTTTCACATCTTGTAGTGTATTCACAAGTCAGAGAAAACAATGAATCCATCTCACTTCTGTTGAGATCTTCCCTTGTATACTGTTATTCATGAAGAGGAAATTTCACTTTTAAACTAAGAGAGTGATCTCCAAGTGCATCAAATTAATGCCTGAGCACGTTTCTCCTTAGCTGTTTACTTCTTCAACTAGGAGACACTTTCTACACTCTACTGCTACACTCTCTAATCCAAAGTCCAATCTTCCCTATTTATTCTTTGTCTTGTTCTCTCTCCACAAGCTGGTTGCATACGCTTGAACTTCAGCACCACAAAGGCAGGTCCTGTTTGTGTACACAGACAAAGGTGTGAAATGGACTCAGAATGAACAGGTACACATATCTAAGGCTTTCCTGCACTTGGTTTTCAAAAAGGGTTCTAATAATGTGGGAGACAAGCAACACATGAAATGTAAGTAGATTTCTTTTTCATCTCCTTTCATCCCCTGCTAAAGATTGATAAGTTTCAAACGTATTAAAAAAAATAAATTAAATATCTTGACAATGTTAGTTTCTTGCAATTTGGATTTTTAAGGGAACTCACCATTGCAATACACCAGGCATTTGGCTACAAACAGTAAAGACAGTAGCTGATATGGATCATGCAAAGGTTTCATTGTAACTTTTGATATGAATTATGCTTTCCAGGCTATGCAGAGGAAGGGAATTCTGTGAGTAGTATTTGTTCCTTTCTTCAATTCATCAAGTTGTTTTATTATTACAAATTTCTCAGCTAGGATGTTAGTTTAGCAAAGAAGTGATCAAAATCCAAACGTCTGGAGCAAAGGTTCTTTTTACCTTGGTACGGATGGCCTTTGGCTCCAGTGGCTGCTTGGTAGAACAGTGAATTCTCATTGCTTCTGGGTGAAAAGCTCAGCTGTCATGAGTCACCTTGTCACACATTCAGGAGTCAACCATTTTTTTTTTACGGGGCTTTGTACTTTTCCTTGAAATCCACTATGGCGAGTCAGGCAAAGCTTGGGAGTGTCTCAGAATTCAGAAGAGTCCGGCAGAGCCCTTTTGACTCTCCTTTTTCCTTAACCTGGAGAAGTTCCTGCATGGCAAATCAAAGATTTTGGTCGTCTCCTTTAGTTTCTTTCCAGAGCAGGTGTTTCTTGTGGCTACAGACATTAGCCTCTCAGCTGATGGCCTTCCTGTTCTGTATAGCACCTTCATTAGAGCTACACCCATTACTTCTGTTCAAAACTAGGCAGGTAGCATATTACTATGCTGTGTTGGTCATGTGCAAATGTAGCCATGACACTGGTTTTCACTAATCAGGGAAAACCCTTCAGACAGGGGGTCCTGATGCCCTCAGCTGTTTAGCTGCCCTACAGATATGGTCCTGGCCTTTCTGTTATTCACACAAACCTCTTCAGGAAAACTCTAGACCAAAACAATAGAATGAGGAAAGAAATTCCCAAGCCATTTTTATGATGATTGCTAAGTCCTGTCTTGGATGTCAATCATGAATGACAGGTGCTGATCAAAAAAATCTAGGCTACTCTAGCCAAAGGGACCATGGGCCAATTTCTCTGCACTGATTTTGGGTGCACACTGCATTATTCCTTTTTAACCATGTGGTTTTTCTCCTGTACCATCAGAGCCAGTCATTAGCTTTCGCCATCATCCTCATGCACTGCAAGGATCTGCACCTGAAGCACTTACCTAGCTCCACCAAGGATCCATACCAGCAATGTGGAACAGGAAACTAATATCCTGGAGAAAGTCCATCTGCCACTCTCATTGGGGACTGTAGGAATTCTGAATTCCTTCTTTGGGGCATCAAGTGTGGAAGCACAGGAAAGAGCAGCACAGTTTCTCCCCCACAGGAAATCTCTTTTCATGGATTAAGCCATCACGTTTTTTGGTTGCATGGGGTTGGGTGAGTAGAGCTGCCAGGCTTGAGTGTTTTCATTCCTCAGTCTTTGCTAGTCCTGTGAGTCACGTTGTACCAAACATTCAAGGAAATGGAAGTAGATCCAGGTAAATGGAGAGAGCAAATATTCTGCTGCTGCCAGTGCCTCCATATGGGAGTGGACAGTAATCAGGCATTTCATGAGTATATTGTCCGATGACCTCAGATGATACAATTTGTCTTCCTCCTCCCATGCTTTCCACTGCCCCCACTGTTTTCCAGTGAAGGCTATCATTAGTCAGTTTCCTCTCCCCTCCACCAACACAGTTCTCCTACACAATGCAATGGGAATGGGAATTTCTGTTTTTAACTCCGTTGTGTCAAAGAGTTATGTTGTGTCCCAGTATAATAAAAATACATAAGCCAGTGAGAAGACTACTGCTGGATTGAACCAGGAGTCTCTGGAGCTTAGAGACTGAGCCACTGCTGAATCACCAAGACCATTTTTGAGTCCTGAAACCTTCTGCATCTGCTTGAGCTGTGTTGGGAGTTTGAGACAAGGAAGACAGTGTCTGTCCTGCCGTAAGCCACTCACCACAGAGCAAAGGGGCTACTTAGGATGAGAAACAGTATTAACTGTGCATGAGCTGCATGTCAAGGCCCAACTTGAGGGAACCCTCCAGTCATTCAAGAAAGTTTGGTTTTGGGTTTCTCTCCCTCTCTCACCCAGGGATGTTCTGGATTGGCCACTTTATTACTCAAGCATTTTCATTATTACCCTGTTTAAAGATGATTAGTTTTCACAGAGGGAAATATTGGAACAGTACAGCACTGACAACCTAGTCTGAGGCCTGCACAGCTCCTTCAGGCTCCTTCAGCACTATACCTGACGTAACCCAATGCAGCAGCAGAGAAAGCATCTTTTCCCAGCCAGCTCCCAGGGAATAAATGACCTGCCTGACAATCCTCTCAAGTGTCTTACTCAGAAGGTGTAACTCAATGGTTAATAAGGTTTAATGGATGTGCTGTATTGTCTTGAGAAAACAGATGTGCCCAGTGCCTCATATGTCAAATATCTCCCAGGAAGAAGGTTTCAGAGTGTAGAGTGAAAGCAGATTTTGATTTTGAAAAAGAATGGGCTTACCCCATATTTATTAGAGAGGATTTGATTGATTAAGTCAATCTGGAACCATCAGAAAAAGCTCACAGAAGCCAATTATCTGTGCTCAGAAGGTCTAAAAATACAGGCTCTGCTAGGGAAAAAAACTAATTTGGCTGAGAAATTTGCAACTAGCTATATTCAAAGCCTTCGCTATGCTGGGGGGGGGGGGGGGGGAAGCTATCCCAGCGCTATTTCAGACTAGAAAATTGGCCTTAGTTCTGCTGTACTGTGAGTCAAACATCAGGTCTTTCACATAGAGAAAAGTGTTTACTCTTTGTATCAAAGTGCAGAAATACCCAAAGCCTCACTCCTAGGTACCAGTGGCTGAACCTATGCAGATGGATTGACATATACTCTAGCACAGGTGCCTCAGCATAGTTTCTGAAACCCCAAAACTCAAATAAGTTCTGATATCATTGTAATTCTTATAAAACACAAGCAAAAGCTTGATACCAGAGCTGCGAGCAAATGTTAACTAGGGCACATCTTATTTCTGAGTGATACAGAGTGTCCTAGGCATTGTGAAACCATGAGATTAACTACACGGGCTCAACGATACAGTCTCTTTGTAAGATTTCTGGGGAACATTCAGGATCTTCCCCAGAAATCAGTTTTGCTGTCACTGAGCTTACCTGCGGTGTCTACAGAGGCTACAGAGCAAAGTCAAGATCAGGTCCATGTCTAAGCCTGGTCCATCTCCTGAAGGCTGTTTTTCCTTTCTTCAGATCCCAGGCAGAGCTGAAGCCAACCTGGTAACAGTGGGAAGGACTGTGCGCCTCAATTATGAGTACGAGCCTGAGCTAAGATAATACGGGGGAGTTAATGCCTGTGGCATTAATGCCATCTGTTCCTACCTCTGCATAATACTTCCTGTGTGGCTCTGAGCACTTTGGTTCTCTGTTCATGGTTTTCCCTACGTAAAATAGGATTATTAATTTGTGTTCCCTAGAATGCTGCAAGGACACATTTGTTAATGTCTGGAAGATATTTTCTTGCTGCAGTGACCTGAAATGTACTTAAGAGCTGCTGCCATTAACGTTTCATTGTGTGTTCAAGAACATGCATTTACTTCATTAGTTCAATGAAAATAAACATTATGAAGCGTGTACCAGTAATGTTTCTGAGAAGTTATTATGGTTACTAATAGGATAGAATTAACAAATGCCACTGTAACTGTATCTATGTGTCATGTTATTATAAGAAACTCTCTCTGACTGTTCTGGCACTTCGCTTCTGCTTTTCACAGTAGAGGAGGCATGTGAAGGATTTCCATCCTTGCTTTTTTGCAATCACAAGATTGCACTAGAATAACTGAATACACATTGTCCTCCAGCAAAGCTTGTGGAGGGGTTCAGTTTAAGTATTAAGAATAAAGTTATAAAAGAACCTGAATAGATACTACAGATAGGTTAACATTTTTTAAACTTTCTTTGAAACGTGTTTTCCTCAACTACAAAGAGACATGCATGGATTTATTCACAATGATTTTAATTTTTTTATTCACATTGGGGTTTTTTGCACATTGATTCATACAGCTTGTCCAGATGACCAGTGCCAAAAGGACAACAGTATTCGAGGACTTAATTACACTTCATAAAGCCTATCTTTGTAGGCACAACCAAAAGTAAAAGTCAAAGATTTACATTCCTCTTATCTCATTTACAAATTACTCCATGGAAAATTTCAGTACAAGCAGTTCGGCAACCAGTCTCATCCAGACTACAAAGACAATGAACAACACATGGTACATGACTGACAAAAATTGGACTGCCAAAATTGTGAGGGCTCTTCACTCACCCTGGGTTGGTACAAAGCAACAAACAGCCCTCATTACACTAGATATGGAACTGCCAGAAAAGGTAGCTTCCTGGGAACTTTTTCTTAATTGCTACTTCCCTATCAGTTGCACCAGTGATATGAAGTGGGAAAGTTTTGATTCTATTTCAGATGATCTATCTCAGAAGTAGTAGATCTGCAGTTCCAGAATGTCAGTAAACTTTCCACTGGAAAAGAAAAGCGCTGAGATAGAAAGAAAGAATACTGACAGAAAATACCTCATCTTTATACTTGAGAAGCTTACATATATATTAAAAAAATAAGACAAGACAGAGACAGCAGTGGCAGTATTACTTACATTTCAGTAAAATATGTAGCACTTTCTTAATGACTGAAGCTGTTTTGATTAAAATAATATTTTCCAAGGGAAGACTTATTCTAGGCTTTGTCATGCTGTGATCAAAATTTCAACCCTACAAGGATTTTTCCCAAATGATCCTGTCTTGGAAAGGGGCTTTTTGGAGCCTAAGATGTGAAACTCTCTCAAATAAAAGCAAAATAAAAAAAAATAATTAATAAGTCTACATAAGTTAATTTAGCTCAGGTAGAGGGCTGAGCTTGTCTCTGGTTCTCTTTGTATGATCTAAGCAAAACTTCAACATGTCTGTGAGATGGAACAACACTCAACTTATTAATTTTTATTTATGTGGAAAATGGGCCTGTTTTCAAAAGCCAGAACTTACTTTCCCTACCACAAAGACAGCTGGGCTCTGTCACTGTTCTAAAGACTAAAGCAGAAGGAGAATATGCACATTGAAAGTTGAAGAGGTAGAAATCTGAGTGGAGTTGAGGGTAAGCTATTTTAACTGTAGGAGCATGTAACCCATTAGAACCACCTTCCTACAGCTCTGCTAACATCTTCCTCCTTGACACTTTCACTAAGACTGTTTTCTTTTTCTTTGCTTTCTTTTTCGAGACTGTTTCAGATGGGAATTAATTCAGAGAGAAGCTCATTATGTTATATGGAGATTCTCAGACAAGCAGCTCACAGTTGTTTTGCTGGTGGCCATGAGGGTATTTTAGATATGCTAAAATTCTCACCTTGTACTTGTCACTTTGATGGTACTTACTGTAAATAAGTATTCCCAGTACTTGCTTTCTCCAAAAAAAAGAGTACAGCATTTCCCCATATTTCAGAACCAAATGGCAGGTCAGGAGGAAGATGTCCTGTAGTGTGGGTCCTACAGGACTGAATCACGGATAGTGTAGGACCTCCATGTACTGTGCTGTGTTATAGGCAACGGGTGTTGAGGAGCTCTGTCTTGTGCAATTCAGCATCCTCAGTCATTATGCATTTCTCTTGCTGCTGTGAGTGACGAAGACTGGGGATTCTGACAGCCTGTAGTAGTTCTGCAGGTCTTATTGCTAGACATGAGAACTTGCTGTGGTCTAGGGTACTGATCATGTGGCCAAGAGGTTCAGCACAGAGCTTGGAAGTCTCTTTCTGTCCTGACCCTCTGAAAAGAGATCAGATCTGGCATCAAATAGGTTTCCTAAACTTTAAGTACATGCAGTACTCTGACCAAAAGGTCTGTGAACAACATCCATGCCATTAAAACAACAAATCCTCTTCAGATTCAATCTCTGGTACTCAGTTTTGTGCTCTTTGGGAGAGCTGCAGTTAGAAGGAGCCAAGAAGCAGGACTAACACTATGTGACAGAAGACGACCCAGTGTAAGGCATAAAATCCATGGGGCAAAACTGAACCTCAAAGTGAAATGGAATACCAACACGGGTTGTTACCAAAGACTTAGACAATTCGATGAAGGGCCCCTTTGTGTAAATTTTGTACAGATAGAGCAAGCAGGCTTGCATACCAGAGATGAGCAAGTCTGCGTACCAAGGACAAGTAGGCCTACGTACCAAAGATTAGCAAGTAACAATCCATGATAAAAGGGCAAGATGTTCCTCAATATCGGTATTGTACCCCCTGGCTCTGCTGACTGAATTACAAAATGAGCCAAACCCAGAGAAGGCCTTCGTAACTAGGGGAAAGGTAAAAGCGGCAGGGGGAAGCACGACCACCAACTCAATTCAAGATGGAAGAAACTCGCCCCCTCACACCTGTAAGGAGCATGCGTGCTAATCTACATCGCAAGCGGAGTTAATTTAAATACAATTGACCAGTAATGAACGAAATGTTTATCACTAGCCAATGAGTATAAACTTAGGTGTGTTTTTACTAATTGTTACTAATTAGATAACTGGATATAAACCCTGTAATTTTTGTACGCGGCATGCACATTAGGTGGAGTGATCCCCCGTGCATCCAGCACTGTAATAAAGAGAATACCTGCTTCTTAATGCTACATTGGTGTTAAGAAGTTTATTCCCAATTTCAGTAACAGGGTGAGCTCACCAGTGTGACCTGGTAGGTGTGGGCATCCACAGTAAAGGCAGGGACTGAACCCCACCTGTGGCATTTACATAAGTGCTTGTACCAGGTATAACTGGCAGAGTTTGAGCAGCAGGGGCTACAGGGGTGGCCTCTGTGGGAGGAGGCTAGGGTTGCCTTGTGCTGGTCACAGCCTGTTCCAGCCAGCTCCACAATGTGCAAAACAGATCCACAGTGCACCAAAACTGGGCCAGAGGAGTTTATGGCACGTCTGCAAGACTTACTTAAGAAAGGGTGGTAAACACTGAGAAAACAATGCCAGAGCAGGAGGGACACATGGGAGGAGACACAAGGGAGACACTAGAGCAGGAGGGATGCTGACGAATGCGGGGAGACACACGAGGCAATGCCAGGGCAGGAGAGACAACAGAGGTGGGGCAGGAGAGGAACCAGAAGGATGCCAGGACAGAAGGGACGGCAGAGCAGGAGAAATGCAGAAGCAAAATTAGCTGCCTGAGCAGGGCAGCACCAAAACTAGCAGCCCTGAGCAGGCCTGGAGCCAAACTGGCTGTCCCAAGCCAGGCAAGAGCAAAGAAGCCACCTGAGCAGGACAGAGGGAGATGGAGGAGGAGGAGGTATGACTGTGGCCAGTGGAGAAGACCATGCTGGACCAATTGAGTAGGAGCCACCATGCACTGACCCCAGTGCCCTGTGCCACCCATAACCACACTGAGGGGACTGAGTGCAGTGCGTGGCAAGGGTACTAGGGACAAGGAAAAGGGAGGGGAAGTGTCTGGAGGGGAGCTGAGGTGTGTCTAAGAGTGTGATTGTTTGTTTTTATTTTTCAACATCAGAATCAGTAATAAAAAGTTTATTAGTTGGCAATAAATGAAATTGATTAAAATTCTCCAACTCTGACTCAAACCTGGTTTTTTAGTCCACAGCAGAACTAACTCATTTGTGCACACCCTCACCTCATAAAAAGCAATGAGTCTGTGAGAGCTGAACCTGTGGATAGTCCTATGTGCCTGCAGGATTTTGTTGCCAATAACTTCTGGGGTCTTGGTTAAAATCCACATCTTGTTCTCTTTTCTTTATGGGTGAGTTCATAGATGCCAAATAACTCATACTGGAGTCATCGGTTTGATGTCTTGCTTTTTGAATATTTGGGAAGTTAGTTGCCCAACCCTGAACATGCTCAGGTGTCTAAACCACTTCTGCACTAGCGCTTATCTTCAAAAGTAATTTGGGTATTTCTGAAAATTATTCTCTCCCTCAAATCCTTCTAGCCAGGGAGTACTTTAGGGATTCCCTTCCTTCCTTCCTTCCTTCCTTCCTTCCTTCCTTCCTTCCTTCCTTCCTTCCTTCCTTCCTTCCTTCCTTCCTTCCTTCCTTCCTTCCTTCCTTCCTTCCTTCCTTCCTTCCTCCCTCTCTCCCTCCCTCCCTCCCTCCCACATTCCCTCCCTCCCTCCCTCCCTCCCTCTCTTTCTTCCTCTCTTTCTCTCTTCATCTCTTCCCCTCTCTCTCTTCTTTCTTTCCATTCTTTTCTTTCTTTTCTTTCTCCCTTTTTTCCCCCTCACTTGCTGTGAAGACATGAATTTCACCCCAAAGTATGACTCAACATGATGCGCCACTCTGATGCTTCAATGAAATCATTCCCTTTACTCAGATTCCTTGCTTGATGCAGATCTCCCCTAGCATTAATAGACTAACAGACTCTCTCTGTATTGCTTTATTAATCACAGCAAACCTGTGTTTTGAAGGACATTTGACTCCTGGAAGGGTGAAGATCTGCATTGTTCAAAATCTGTTCCCTACACTGGATCATGAACTGGCACTATGAAGGGATTATTCTTAAACCACAAAAACTAGGAGTGTAGTATTTACTATACCAACTGTCTGGAATCCTTCGCATCTGGTATTCTGCCCGTGGGCCTGCTTACTGCTTCATGCCTTAGGAGTACATGAAAGTGACTCAGAATGTGTTCAGAAAATTCTGCATGCCATATAAGGCTAGGAGGAATTCCTTCCATGACCTTGTAGTCAGATATTCCATGTCCTGAAGTGTCTGCTGGATTGCTCTAATCTTTGCCCTCATGTGTACTGCTCTAGCGAACTGTCATTAATTTAGCTGGCCCTGCCTTAAACCTGCCCCTAGACTTCTTGGTGTAAAGGACTGTACCAAGCTCACATATCCAGAGCAAGTCCTAGTATCCCTGCAGGCCAGCCAAAGGGCATCTCTTTCCTTTCCTCTTCTGAATGTGCTTGTAAGAGTGGTCTTTCACCTCACTTTCTTCTGGCAGGAAGCCACAAAGGTAAAAGATACAGTCTCCTGTGGGAAAGAATGCCCTGTCTCTGTGAGCATGAGGTAGCCACTGACATCATCCTGCTGTCAGTTTGGGGATAGGCATTGTTTCAGCAGTGAGAACTGGGTCAAGGAACAGGAAGTGAGACCATCAGCTGATTTGTTCCGTAGGTTTGCCCAGCCAAGAGTCACTGAACATAAGTGTCTCCTCACACAGATTTCCGTATTAATTTCAGTGATGGGCACCAGGAGCAGAGCTGCATCCCAACACATTGCACATGGTGCCAGGGACTTGTATACTGGGTTGCTTGAGCAACAACATGGCCTGATGCTGTGCGTAGCTGTGGGAGAAAAAGCCTCTATGCCAAAGCTGTCCCTACTGCTTCCTCCATGTGGCTTTGTAGTCAACTGCTTAGACAAGGAAAAGTCAATTCCATGATCAGGAAGAAGTTCAGGGCTGGGATGGAAGATTGGGTTGACGTTTTTCACAGCTGCACTCTGGATGGAGGAAAGGGAAGAGTGTTAACAGAAGATCTGCAGAGAAAGCCAGGATGGAGAGGGTAGACATATGAGAGAAGTGCTATGTGCACCAGAGTGGGCAGGCAAGCATGGACTGGGGAAAGTGGGGTCAGACAAGAGGCCTGTTGCTTCCCTAGAAGGCATCAACAGCTTCCCGGTGCCCTTCAAGACCCTACTTTCTGTAGCAGCCCTTCAGGAATTACAAACAAGACCAGGTTATCACAAATCATAACATGAAATAGAATTAGCACAGACTGAGCTTAAGATTGAGGGGCGGAAAAGAGACTTTTACAGGTACCATTATATCCTCCTAGCTTTATATTCCACTATTAAGGTGTTATTCTGATCTATAAGTGTACAAGAAAAAGGAAGGCGAAATTATTTTTATTTCTGAGATTCAGGACTTGGAGAGAGATATCATATATTTTATTAAATTAAGTGACCACACAAGTTCTACACTATTACAGCTGTTGCTAATTGCTAAGGATCAGACTTTGGATATACCAAAGGCTATAAACATTTACAGTAGATGCCAAATCTATGTTATGTGGGTAAACAATAGGTATTACATATAGAATTAGGTATAGATTAATGCCAGAATAAAGCCTGCCTTTTTGATTATGCCACATTTTGAAGAGGACTGGGAGGAATATGTTGATTATACACATGCACATGAATTCACATCTGTTTTGGAAAAAATAACTTTTTGATAGATTATCTGCAGAACTTGCTGGGGAGTGGGAATATACCAGCAGATTTTTACTATATGCATGCAACTGTTATTGTTTTCATCTTTAAAACGTATAGTATAACTTCTTTTAGCTCCCTTACATATTATAATTCTATACATGAGAAATTACTGAAACGTGTTGACTAATCACTTACAGTGTCTAAAACATAATTGTAGTTCTGAAGATGTATAATCCCAATAGAAAACCACAACAGTGGGTATCATTATGAGATAAAAAAAAACGGGTTTTGAGTGCCAGAATGACTATGAGAAACTTCATTGTTAATGTGTATGATGGATACAAAAAATTCATCATAATAATCCCAGCTTCTACTGCCTCCTGGTGTGCTCCAGGATGGTACTAGACAGAACAAACTGTAGATGTGAACAATAATTTCTTTGAATGAAATGTCAAAAAATTGCTGAAGGATAATATAGTTGAGGAGAGCTTTTCACCTCTTTCTTTGCTTTTCTGTGTGGTATTGAAGTGTGAGCTTTCACATACTTGAAGTCAGACAACAGGCAATCATTGAAAAGAACAAAGGTAAAGTGTGCAAGCTTTCCCTGCAATTAACTTTTTTCATTTATTGAAACAGTTATGTGAAATGAAAATCTACTAGTACAACAACTAGGATTTTAAAGTTCATTATAACAGTTCCTAGGGGAAAATAAAGCATTCAAACAAGTCCTAAATAACTTCTGCAACATAATGTCAAACTTGAAGTTAAAATGGTAATACCACTTTGTTTTTGCAGGATACTTAACATTCTCCTTCAGTTGTATATATACACAAGTATACATATGTCTCTGTGTGTGTGCATGTTTGTATGTGTACGAATAAGTACACAGACACATATTTACACTGGCTAAAACTTTGAACTAGTTATTCATCTCCCAGAGTGTTGGTGTTGGGGAGGGGAAGGTGAAATGAAAAGCAATTGTGGAGGAGAGAGGCCAGAAAGCTCTAAATGTATTGATATCAACTCAGGCAATGAAAATTTTGCCATAGACACAATCAATCTTCAGCATCAAAATTCTCATATTTATGTATGTATGTACATATGTGTATTTATATATGTATGCATAAATGTCTATAAAACGCAATCAGTATTATCTCTGATACTTTTATTACCATTATTTCCATAGTAAATGCAATGGAAGTGTAGTATTTTTGAACTTCCAACATGGAGTCTCTTGTGGCTGAGAAATTTACCACTGTGATATGCCTCTGACTTACACATCTCCTGTCAACTGCCCAGATTTTCTTTAGCCCATGGAAAGAAAAGAGTCAAACTGCATGTACTAATTATCACTTTTTCCTTGCAAAAGTAAATCACAGACCCATTCAACTGAAATAAGGTAATTCTATTTTTATAAAGGTAAAATGAAACGGTTATTTTTATGTTTGGATCATTTAGAATCTGGACATAGTATTCTAGATTTACAGAGCTTAAACTCAAAGGGTACTCAACAATTTTCTAATCTAATCACTTGCATATCAAAGATCTCAAATATTTTACCCAATTTTCCTTGTACTGAATTCAGAAAAGCAAAGAAAAGGAATTCTAATTTGTGAGGAAAATGATCACTCTGAGTGAAGTATTAAATTCAGTCTTGGTTCCTGCGTTTATTTCACATATACAAAAACATATATATACACTGTATACACTAACGATGTACTACTACGTCAGTGACTTATACCAGCTGAATATCTGGCTATCCATATTGAATTCTGTATTAAAATGTACCTAAAGAAGTATTCATTTAAGCAAAGCTGCATTGCAGTCAACACAGTACCTCTGTCCATTTATTCAGGTTTTTCAGTCTCCTTCACATCATACAGCATCGCTTGGAAATATAATACAAAATACTTTAAGGTTCTTCAAGAAGATAGAAAGAGATGTAACTCCAAATTCCATTTCGGAAATTACTGGGAGCTGTTCTGATAAATTGCTAATTATAGAAAGCAAGTTTTTCCAACATTTTTATTCCAAGCTGCTGGCAGTAATTGCACTGATGTAAAAATTACTATTTTGACCAGAAGGATTTGCTACCGAGCACTTCACTCTTGTTGAAGAATCATGGAATCATAAAATATCTTGAGTTGGAAGGGACCCATAAGGATCATGGAGTCCAACTCCCTGCTCCTCGCAGGACTACCTGAAACTAAATCACATGACTAAAAGTGTTGTCCAGATGCTCCTTGAACTCTAACAGGCTTGGTGCCATGACCACTTCCCTGGGGAGCCTGTTCCAGTGACTCACCACTCTCTCAGTGAAGAACCTTTTCCTAACGTCCAATCTGAACTTCCCCTGACACAGCTTCATTCCATTTCCTCGTGTCCTATCACTGGTCACCAGAAAGAGGAGATCAGCACCTCCCCATCCACTGCCCCTCTTGAGGAAGTTGTAGACTGCAATGAGGTCACCCCTTAGCCTTCTCTTCTCCAAGCTGAACAAACCAAGTGACCTCAGCTGCTGCTCCTAAGTCTTGCCCTCGAGACCTTTCACCATCTTGGTCACCCTCCTCTGCACACACTCTGAATAGTTTGATGTCCTTCTTATATGGAGGCACCCAAAACTGCACACAGTACTCAAGCTGATGCTGCACCAGTGCAGTGTAGGGTGGGACAATCACCTCCCTCGACCGGCTAGCTATGCTGTGCTTGATGCAGCCCAGGAGCCGGTTGGCCCTTTTGGCTGCCAGGGCACACTGTTGACTCACATTTAACCTGCCATCAACCCAAACCCCTAGATCTCTTTCCAGAGGGCTGCTCACCAGCCTCTTATCCCTCAGTTTGTACATATAACCAAGATTACCCTGTCCCAGGTGGAGAATCTGGCACTTGCTCTTGTTAAATTTCATACGGTTGGTGATTGCCCAGCTCTCTAGCCTACCCAGATCTTTCTGGAAGGCCTAATATTTTCCTAAGTGAAAATACTGATGAACATATTGCAAGGAAGTGCTGCCAAATGCAGACGGTCTTTGCTGCCATTTTTCTGCTACAGTAAATACTATTTTATCAACATTAATGCAGTTTTAATGAGGTATTTTATATGCTTATCCATTGTGCAATGTTTTTCTGAATATTTCTCTGATAATGAGAAGTACTGGCTCCCCTGTCCTTATCCCTGCCTGGGCTGTGCATTTCACCCCTGACTACTACAAATTGCATGCTCTGTGTAGTGGGTTTGGGTGGGATAGAGTTAATTTTCTTTGTAGTAGCTCCTATAGTTCTATGTTTTGGGTTTGCGATGAAACCTGTTAATAACAAACATCTGCTTTACCTATTGCTGAGCAGTGCTTACACAGTGTCAAGGCCTTCTCTGCTTCTCATACCATCCCACCAGCGAGCAGTCTGGGGTTGCACAAGAAGCTGGGAGGGGACACAGCTGGGAGAGCTGACCCCAACTGACCAAAGGGCTATCGCATACTATATGACATCATGCTCAGCAATAAAAGCTGGGGGAGGAAGATGGAACAGGGGACATTCAGAGTTATGGTGTTTGTCTTCCTCTTCCCAAGTAACGATTATGTGTGATGGAGCCCTGCTTTCCTGGAGATGGCTGAACACCTGCCTCTGGATGAGAAATAGTGAATGAATTCCTTGTTTTGCTTTGCTTGTGCGCGCAGCTTCTGTTTTACCTAATAAACTGTCTTTATCTCAACCCACGAGTTTTCTCACTTGTCCCCTTTTGATTCTTTCTCCCATCGCACGAGGGGGTGAGTGTCAGCAAGCGGCTAGCTGCATGGGGCTTAGCTGCTGGCTAAGACTAAACCACAACACCCTGACATTTGAAGTCTGATTGGAAAATAGCTTTAAGTGCTGTAAATACTAGGCTTTGAAATCTGGATTGCCCTTTACTGGCAAAACCTGAAGTAGGCATTTCATCATTTCTTCCAAAATTTCAGTAGTTTTTTGGCTTCCTACATGGAACAGATTCTTATTCAATGTGGAAACCCTCATCATGCTGAGCAGATTTTTCATGGTCAAGTCTATTAGATCTGATATGATCTTTTTGGCATGTTCTATGAGAACTGTCTCTAGAAATAAAAAAGTCTGTGTATTTTAACCTTCCTGCTTTTCTACTCGCGTGGCCTCCAGCAAAGAGACCACCATAGCAGCAGACACCGTTGCAGAAACCATTAGAGCCTCATTTCCAGAATTACTATGTGGTGGGTTGTCCCCCGCCAGCAGCTAAACCTCCACCCAGTCACTCACTCTCCACCCCCCCAGCACAATGGGACAACGAGGGAGAGAATAGGAAGGGCAGAAGTGAGGAAAAAACTCATGAGTCAAGATAAAGACAGTTTAGTAGACAGATTCCCCAAAGGAAGTTTGTTTGATGGTTTGAAGATGTTCTTGGATTGCCTAGGAGCTTTGGTTTTGAATCTTTGTCTTCTTTGTTCAGGCTGGCAACACTAACAGAACATGAATGTTTCTCATCCCTGTGTCTGGCCAGGTTGTAGATCTCCTCTTTACACACACCTACCAAGCTGCACATCTAGCAAGTTGCCTTAGATACTGTCTCAGATAGAAGCAGAGTCTTTTCACCAGGAGCAAGAATTTCTTCGGCTGGTTGAGCTGTTGTGTGACCCTGCAAGATCTGATGTCCGTTCCTCTCTCAGCTGTCTATGTTCCCTTTGGACATAAAGGCCCAGAAGTTCACAACTCTTTATGTATGGATCAATGCGTTCTCCTCCCCAACATAAATTTTGGGATAGAGAGAGGCCATGAATCCATCCTGAAACACAAGACATATACTCAGTCACAACAATATGCAAGTATTAAATATACAGGCTCTGCTCATGATGAACTTCCCTCTTCAGGTCTGCATAAGTATATGCTTAAGTACAAAGCCAGGGCTTTTGTTACATACAATCAAAGAGTAATACTACCAGACTTCTTTTTTCTTATCTTCAGACACATGGGATGGTCCTAAATCACATGTTTGTATGTTAACAAAGAACCGCTTAGAGTTCATGATTACTGCATTATATAAAGATACAGCTAAAAACTAGGGTTTTCATTACAGAAAATGTAGGTAAAAAGAATTTGGTTTCTGTGTGTGTATGAACAACAGATATTTCATGTTGTTTGTACTGAAGTCTTATTCCTGCTGATATGAATGCCAGGCTGCAAGCGTATTTCTGATAAATTCTAGTAATTATCTGTAGCAGCAAACATGTTTTCTTTAAGAGCTTTTGTCAACTTACGTGATTTTGCATTATGCTGAACCTAGATCAAGGCTGATAAGGCTGATGATACTTTTAATTTAACAAGGTGAAATGTGTACATTCTCCATGAGACTATTTAGGACTTATTTAGGATTCTTCAAATTTCCTTTCACATATACTGTCTTGAAATAAGTTTGATTGTTTCTAAAAAGTTTATCTGTTTTTTATAAAGGTCATCAAAACACAACAAAGGATGAGTATGTCATCCTGCTTGGGTATGTGAATATTATTAGTTTATTTTATGTAATATAGCATGAAATTTAGTCACCTCATGAGACTGTAATTTTCCTTCAAGTGCAATTATATTTCACAGTATGTCTGCTGATTAGGCAGAAACAGAAATAGTTAATCAGAAAACTGAAAAAAAATTAATCAGCACCAACATCTAGAGTAAGAATGACAATATTCAGCAGCTGCTAAATAATTAAATACATTAATTTGCAAATGTATCCACCAAAACTTAATAGAAAGCAAGGAAGTAAGCACCAATAAAGAACAGAGATAATATAACCACTCATTCAGGGTTTACATATTGAATTGTGCAAGAAAGATGGGTAATTTTTTGCTTGTTTCTTTAAAACTGTTTTAATTGATGGTGTAGAAGACAGCCCCCTGTAATATAAATTTGTTTCTTAATGTAAACTGTCTCAGCTCACAGTATTAAAATTCTAAAATGGAATATTAAAAGACAGTAGTAAAACACAGATGACTCTTACAGCCTGCGTAACAGATCCATAGAACAACAAAGTTCCAAACAATTCTTCAGAAGCTGAAGGCCTTATCTTGCAAGCATATGCACATATACACATATGCTGCTCAGTGTGTGAAGTTAATCATACACAGAGATGTCTGAAGGATTTAGGCCTAAAGCTCTGTTCCTCCAGGTCATCATGTCAGACTTAGATGCAAAAAAGACTTCACTCACAGCGAAGAGTCTATAAATTAGAGGATAGATGACCCTATTAGAAGGGGCAAAGCAAAACTATCACTGCAAGACATTGAAGAGTTCATTTGGCTTACTAAATAAATGTCAGATTCCTAACAGTTTAAGATTCATTTCAACATATATAAATTTAGATGCCTTCAAGCATCCAGAGGTTCATCATAGATGTGCTTCAGTTGCTTTGCAGTAACTTAGATATCCACAGAAGATTGGCGCATGAGACTCATGAACTCCACAGGATATCTATACAGACATCCTCACAGAACTGGCCTAGGACACAGGACCTTGTTCTTCTGCATCTCCAACTGGAGAGTCGGTAAAATATCCTAGAGAATTTCAACTGACACTAGATTCACCTTTACAAAAGTGAATCAAGCTTTGGTGTCTGAGCTGCTGTTAACAGTCAGCAGCTGTTGAAAGTCAGTAAACCTACTGACTGAATGTCCACTGAAAATAATAATAATTGAACTTGAATAGCTACTGAACAAATAAACACCTACATGTATACGCATACACTTAGGTGACGCTTAGTGCTGAATTATGGCTCAATACATAGTTCAGCACCAAAAAGCTAATGCTCAGCAGCATGTCAGCTATGCCTTCCATTCAAGAATATCAGGGTAATTTTACACACACTGGTATTATCTTTATACCTTTTGCAGGTGAGTGAAGGAATGCAAACCGAGTCGGGAGTAGAACCGAAGCTAAAGACAAATCTCTAGAGTTCTGATTCACTGTATTTATCACTAAGTAATGCTTGCTGTAATCACGTCTATCACCCTCTTATTCATATCAGCAGAATATCATCTTATATACTGCAACATGAGATACAACACGCAGATAGAGGTGGTGTCTTTTAAAAAAAAAGTTATATAAGTTTAAATAGATTAAGACTATTGTCCATAAAGAGTATAAAGCTACCTTTCAACTTCTGTGTGAATTCTGAATATTAGAAGATTAGCAAAAAGCATCAAGACCAGAATGCTTAAAAACTACCGTGAAATATTTTAGTAGAATTTTGTGTATTTTTCTATTGCATCCCTAGGTACAGCATTACAGAACCATCCACGTGGTTTATGCCATTGGGTCTGTTTCAACAGGGAAAGTGGGATTTATTTTGACTAATTTCAGCCATTTAAATATTTAGTGTTTGTTTAGCTAAGCTTTTTCTATACTTAATTAGAGAGGCATCTCCAGAGACAGATTTGCTCCATTTTAACATTGGAATCCAAAACAGAGAAGATTTAGTGTCCACACAAAGAATGTAGACAACAAGCTTAAGTCAACACTTAGCTTAGAGACTATCAGTTCTCTCCATATCAGAGACAAATTCCAGGCAGTTTTTGTTTTGCTTGTTTTGTTTTGTGGTAGAGAGATACAGGAATTTTTTCTTTTAAAATCAAAGTTATCACCTAAATCCAGATTCTCTTACAAACAAGAAAGAAGAAACATAGAGAAAAAAAACATATTAACCAACTTCCAGTCCTACCTGTATAATACAAGAAGACACATAATTTGACATCACTTTAGCTGTCTTCTTCATCTTGAGGTTCTTCTTCAGTTTTTTTCAGTTTGACATTTGTCATTTGACAGAAAAACTGTAAAATAAGTCTCTCTGATGCCTTTTTATAGTGGAGCAATTTTAATGTAGTGTGCTGGTTTTGGCTGGGGTAGAGTTAATTTTCTTCATAGTAGCTAGTATGGGGCTATGTTTTGGATTTGTGCTGCAAACAGTGTTGATAATACAGGGATGTTTTAGTTATTGCTGAGCAGTGCTTACACAGAGTCAAGGCCTTTTCTACTTCTCACCCCACCCCACCAGCAAGTAGGCTGGGGTGCATAAAAAGTTGGGAGGGGACACAGCAGGGACAGCTGACCGCAACTGACCAAAGGGATATTCCATACCATATGACATCACGCTCAGCAATAAAACTAGGGGGAAGGTTGGCCAAGGGGCTGCTGCTCAGGGGCTGGCTGGGCATTGGTCAGTTGGTGGTGAGCAATTGTTTTCATTTGCATCACTTGTCTTTCTTGGGTTTTCTCTCTCTCTGTTATTTTCCTTTTCATTACAATTATTTTATTGTTGTTGTTGTTGTTATTATTATTATTTTATTTCAATTATTAAACTGTTTTTTTCTCAACCCATGAGTTTTCTCCTTTTTACCCTTCCAATTCTCTTCCCCCAATCCTGCTGGGAGGGGCAGTGAGCGAGCAGCTGTGTGGTGCTTAGTTGCTGACTGAGGTTAAACCACAACATATAACAAGCAATGTTCTCCCTATTCATAGTTCTTCTTACTCATATTCATCCATATTCATAGTGTTCATAAAATACTATTTAAAATAACGTTGGTTTTGTGATGTTATTTAAATCATTATCTCTTATTTCATTTTAAGTTAGTAAATACCTTTGCTAAAAGCAAAAACTGGAGATAAAAAGGAGAGTTAGGTTTCAGTGAGACCACACATAGAGTAAGAGAGGAAAATGTGACTGGGAAAACTTTTTTTTACTTCTATTCTTCTCAGAATAGCAGGGAAGTATAAGCTGGGAAAAAAGACTGCCTCTATCCCATTCTCCTGCAGTTAACTAAAAAGCATTTGAAACTTCTACAGAAAAGCCAGTCATAAATCAGTATGCTGCATGATCTTTGTGTTTCCAAAAATGAGACGGTACTCGGTAGCTCTCCAAGACTGGTAATGCCTAAGCACAAATGCCACAGAGCAATATTCAAAGTCAATAAAACTGTGAGTCCAAATTTCAATAGTATATAAATAACCTCGAGTTTAGTTATGAAGCGCCACTGTGATTTGATCATGGCTGTCTATTCCCTTTCCTTTGCATTACATTTCTGTAACTCCAAGGACAATTAGTTATCATCAGATTCAATAAAAGCTCTGTTAGGATATTGTATCGAACTGGAATATACGCAACAATTTACAGAATGTGTGACCTGCAGAAGGCCTTCTGCCTTCCACGTCTGTTCAAGGAATTTTTACTTTAAGTTACTTCTCCATGAAATAGTAGTGAGAACTTGTGTGGTTTGTGCTATGACAAAATGGTAGAAGCATTTTAATTCCCTACAACAAAATATTTGTCAAGGCAAGAACCAAGAATATTCAATATAATCAATACCCATTAAAATGATTCACTTGGGTCCTTGGAGTGTAGGCAATTTCTGTGAACTCAGGAAAAAAAAAGGCATACCATGTAACAGCTGTTAAAAACACTCTCAATATAAAGCTAAACTAAATGAGAAACAAAAACATAATTTACAAATATTATACACTCATAACTGATATAAATTATAGGCAATGTTTTGCATACACAGTTTCTATGCATAAATACATGTATATATAGCCTGGTTGTATTCTGCTTGGTTATATGACTCTGCTTCCTTGGTAAGAAATCAAAGAAAATGCACTCTCTTTATTACTATGTTCTTGGCATGATTCTCTCATCAGTTTTTTATCTACAGCCGAACACTGAAGATCTATGAAATCTACATTTGAGAAGAACAGCACAGACTGGCAGACATAGGTAAGGCAAAAAATCCTCAGAAACTCTGCATAATACAAATTAGATTTATAATCTTGTAAATGATCACTAGTGACACTGGATGTCCTGAGCATATCTGAGTGCCTGAGTTCAGACTCTGGAGGAGAAAACAGCAATGAAGAAAATAGTGATAACTGAACTTCCCATCACAGCTTACTGATACTGCAATATAAATGAAAGGTACAAATGAACTATTTCGAGTACTTAAAAATACTACGAAGAAGCACAGAAAACTGACAGAATACCAACTTAACAGTATTAAGCGGTTTTTGACAGATGGATTTTTCACTAGATTCTGGATATTATAGGAAGCAGAACTCCTCAAAGAATAAAATGCAATGATTCTGAAAGCACATATTTGAGATGGCATAAGATTTTATCAACATCATCAAACGTGTACCTCATACATATTTTTCTCATATGTGTATTTTTCTGATGAGATATATACATTAGCCACTTCACAGCTAATACATCTTTACGAAGAATATTGTATGTCTGTTTCCCTATAAATGAATATGCCCTCACTTCTTCATTGACAAAGTAGCTCTTTAAAAGCCCTGAATGTACCAAAAATAATAATCCAGAAGGAAGGGTGAAGCAACATGGATTCATCTCACTCTATAGCTAATAGAGTTAAAATTCAACAAGAGGTTGGAAAAAAACATACAGAAGAGATTAGCTAAGTAAAAAATCAACACGTTACCCCCAAAAGGCATTAAAATAGTGGTTCTGATTCTGGGGTAAATTTGAGACTTGACTTTACAAATAAATGTATGTCATAATAATCATAAAATGGAACAAGCTATTGTTTCCATTGTAAAAATGATATATGACAACTAATCATAATCACTCTAGACTTCATAAAAACAATTACAGAATTGACTTAAAACAAGAAGTGTTTTCTAATTTATTTGTGCATCTGCATATACTACAAATGTAAAACAGGGTATTTATACCTGGTGTAATCAAATCAAATTAATGTAGCACAGAATGACAAAACTGGATGCTGCATGATGAAAGAGCATAGAAGATTAAGCAACATCCTACAGTTAAAAATACAATATGTACTTAGAATCTACAGAGAATGTAAATTTGGAGTAATTAGTAAGCAGTGTAAAAAAAGATCTCTTCCAAAACCTCAACAATTAAAGGCTATGGAGATACAATAAATTATTAAATAAAAAGAACTAAGTTCTGGTACCTAAAGTACTCCAAAACATGATATTGCCTTCATATCATCTGCTGCAGTTATCCAGAAATAAAAAGATCCGATATATGTAGCTACTACAACATATAGCCTAAACTGAAATAGAAAGCAGCTGTACATTCCAAAGCAAATGTGTGTGATACCCATAGCTATTGATCCACATCCAAATTCTTTCTTGGCTTAACCCTGTAGAAATTAAGGAGGAGTGACACTGTTGCTTAAACTGAGTGTTTGAAAAGTTATATCAGGCTAGTTAGACTAGCTTCTTCTATACACAAAGAAGAGAGATGAGAACTCCAGGGGTCTCTTCCTTTGTCAGAAATGCCTTTCTTAATACTGACTGAATTAATCCCTTGAGAGACCTATCTCTTTTCATAAATTCTTAGACATTTTTAACAGAAATGCAGTTTCTGCTACAGGAATAACTGGGAAATACCATGCAAAAATGAAAATTTTCTGACCTTTAAACCTTTCACTAGCAATTTTTGTGTGTGAAAAAGAAACCAAAAGCATGTGAAGCACTTTGACAACTGAAGAAGCAACACTGGGTCTGATGCTGATTTCATTAACAGCTCCTATAGAAAAAGCCAATGTTCTGAATAAGATCAGAACTTCATAAGGTGTGTCTTGTAAAAAGTGGCACTATTTTTTAATGATAGAATTGGTACTATTTACTAATCCTGAATTTTCAATCACCTGTTCATTTCCCTGCAAAGACTCAGAAAAGCATCTCTTCCCCTGCATCTAGCTTCAGAGCTACACTGCACCATAGAAAAGGTATGTTCATGTTATTGATCTGTGGTACACTGTCTAGAAAGTAGCAGCATGAAAAGTAGGATGAGTAGAATACTCTTCAGGCATTTAACAAAAGGGAAGAAGGAAAGAAGAAAGAATACAATTTGTTTCACATCAAGTGGGCTTTTTCTGCACAGTGGAAATGGCTAGAAAATTAGACAGGATTTAGATAGCATCAGAGTCTACTCAAACTTTTAAAATACAAAGAAGTCTACCAAAATGTCAATCTAGTCAGTCCTTTCCTGAGCTTCGCTGATCACATAGCTAGTTTTTCAATGTCTGTTGCATCAAAGTACCTATTTGAGTTATCTAAATAACCATCAGCAACCAGGAAGATAACCTATTTTAAATCTGAAAGGGCCTTCAAAACAAATTGCATTTTTCATTGTGGTCTACATGAGATACCTTCATCAGTTTGTAAAATTATGTGCAAGTGTTTTACATCAACAAAAGCCGTAGTATAAACAAATTAAATCAGCAAAATATCCTTTACTATTCCAACTTACTTCATTTGTGAAATCAGAATAAACTGTATCTAAAAAATGTACTCTTCTGCTAGTACAAACCTCAGTACAGTAAGAGCTGCTTCCAATACAGATATTCTTGTCAACAAGACATACCATCAAATCCTCTCTAGATCAAACAACACAAACTTAAAACCCTCAATATTTTGTTCTTTGAATCATCCACTTGCTAAGTGTAATCTTAACACTAAGATAAAAAGGGTCACATTTTCAAAAATGCAAGGGACAAAAACGGGCACTGCTAGTCTGTCTGTATTAACTGTGATTGTACATAAGGATCTGGCATTAGCACTCATACAAAATTCCAAATGTGTTTTATTATGCTCAATTTTATTAGATTTTAATAAAATCTGTTCCATATATCATGCAGATATAATGAAAATAACTTTTATACCAGAACCTTAAAGACTGAATATATGGTACTAC
The DNA here is from genome assembly GCF_018139145.2 of Gymnogyps californianus. NCBI lineage: Eukaryota > Metazoa > Chordata > Aves > Accipitriformes > Cathartidae > Gymnogyps > Gymnogyps californianus. The sequence goes on along the minus strand of NC_059500.1, from coordinate 28,420,939 downwards.
TTACTTCTGTATGAAAGGAAGCATAAACTAAAGTAGAACCCCAAACACTCTCTGTTCTTCTCTTTTACCTACAGGGTAATCAGTCCCCAATTTATATGGCACATTGTATTACTTCTTTATATGAAAATACTTAAAATTACAGTGTTATAGCTTTGACTAATTGCATTAAGTCTTTTCCTTGTCTAACCTCATTTACAGTACTACCAGTATGAACTACTAATTTATTCCTCTTGAATAATCTCAGCTGGAACCTACATATACAAAACCCAAATTAGTTCTTCCTACCTTACAGAGTTCATATATATTAAAGCTTCCCTTATACTAGTTTCATTCTAACTTTTATCATTAATTTCATCTTAACTTTTGCTTGCTTACTTTTAACTAATATTCAGTGCTAACATACAAGGAATTAAATGCTAATTTTTAATTTGTGAATCAAAAAAATATAAAATAAGCATTTATGTATATATTATGTAACAGAAGGTCTGCTCTGAAGACATTACTCACATCAAAACTTTTGCTTCAGGCATAAGTATGCACTTCAGTAAAGTTTTGCTTACACAAGAGCTGGAGAATCTGGCTTAAAGTAGTTAAATAATGGCTTACTCTAATTTCATATAGTTGTGGGTTAACCCTGGTCTGCAGCTAAGCACCACACAGCTGCTCACTCACTCCCACCCAGTGTAAATGTAAATTTGAACAAGAGTGGGGGAGAGAATCAGAAGGGTACAAATAAGAAAACTTGTGAATTGAGATAAAGAGAGTTTATTAGGTAAAGCAAAAGCTGCATGCACAAGCAAAGCAAAATAAGGAATTCAGTCACTACTTCCCAGGCAGGTATTCAGCCAGGAACAGGAAAGCAGGGCTTCATCACGCATAATCAGTACTCGGGAAGACAAACAGCATAACTCTGAATGCCCCCGCTTGCTTCTTCTTCCCCCAGCTTTTATTACTGAGCATCATATGGTATGGAATATCTCTTTGGTCAGTCGGTGTCAGCTGTCCCAGCTGTGCCCCCTCCCAACTTCTTGCACACCCCCAGCCTGCTTGCTGGCAGAGAAGTATGAGAAACAGAAAAAGCCTTGACACCATGCAAGTACTGCTCAGCAATAGCTAAAACATCCCTGTGTTGTCAACAGTGGTCACAAACCAAAAAGACAGTACTACACAGGCTGCTATGAAGAAAATTAACTCCATCCCAGCCAAAACTAGTAGATATATTCACAAATAAATTCAACTCTTGTAAATAACCAAATAAAAATTAATGATAGTGCATGGAAGTGATTAGAACAACTATAGCGAACAAAAGTGTAACAATTACGATACTAAACCCATTATGACTTTATGCTGTTAAATTGAAAAGGCTAATATTTATCTTATTCTCATTTTAAAGAAGCAAGTAATCAGAATGCTGTTTTTTCATCGTGTTCAAATTTTCATTAATTTAAAAACACACTGTCTTGGATTTATGACATTTTTACCAATGAAAAACAGGCATGTTTTCTCCATTTTTTTTAGCATTTTAACAAAAGAAATTGTCCCTTGTTGCTCTTCTGACACATAGACTAAATATACTGGGCCACAATCAGTTCATACTTTTAACATGCAGTCAGTGTGACTTCACTGGGACTAGCAGAGTAGAATAATCAGGAGCCTTTGGTCTGTTGTCCAAATGCTTAATTTCCTTTTCAATATTGTAATAAATATTTTTGGAACTTTTCAGAGACAAATGCAGATGTGTTGGATTTTATCAAGAGCAATTACACATGAACATGCATGGCATACTTTTTTTTAAAAAAGATAAAAAGCAGAGAAGAAAGAATTAACTACAAGGCTTTGTTAGAGAGGGATGTTGCAATGCTTACAGAAAATTACAGCAATCTTATTAGATGAATAAATAAATTTGTAGAAACTACCCAACTAAATGCATTCCAAGGAAAGTATAATTAAAGCAAACATGTAACATTCTAGCAATGCAAAATAGCTCTTCCAGAAGATTAACCTTACCCATGGTGATTCACCAAGCAAAGAAAAATACTGATACAGTACCACAGCTGCTTACATTGTAACAAAGAAAAATGAATCATAATTTTGTATAACAAGAGTAACATTAACGTGAATAGCTTCATTCAACGAGCGGAATATTGCTAGAACTCCTTGCTTCTGTAAGTATTACCAGAAAGAAGAAAACGAGGGTTAGTATATAAAATAGGCTTTTCATGACTAAAAGTTAGTCTTGAAGCATTTCGTATTAAAATCAATGCTTCTGTCTTTCACAGGGGAACTGAATTTCCCATGTTTTAACTGGAAAATTTACGGAAGAGTTTTCTTAGAGCTGTACTGAAAAGTTCCAGTAATTTACATATGAGATAGAGTCCTTGTCGCTCTTTAAATGTATGGTTTGCTTTTACAAATGTCAGAAACAGCTTATGCTAACAATAAACTTCAAAGGAGCATTAATTAACAGGGGAAGGTATTAGTTTTAAGATACAGCTAAGAGCAATTAAGCAGACATGGAAGCTGTTGTGATTCAATAATCCTAATTTTGCTAAAACTTCCAGCTCATGACAATACAGAAGAGGAACCCTTGAAATAACTGAACAGATAGATCTATAATTAAAAACCCTGTGAATTCCATATGGTAATCTTTATGAAAATTACTTTGGGAAGAGAGCACTGTTTATTGCTTCTTATGGATGGGGAATTTGATGCTGGGTTTTAAAGGGCATTCTGGATAGATATCAGCCCAGTATTCCTCATGAATAACATTCTTCTTTTTATCAGTAACACAACTTGGATAAACAAGAATGTAATATATAGTTCTACTTTATGGTCATGTTGGTACATTTCTTGACTCTGGACTGTCTTGAATGTTGAGAGATTGAGGTTTGGTTTAACCTTACTAAATATTTTTATCTGTAGTCCAGATGATGATATAAATTTTGATGGCAAAATTTGTAGGAAGCACAAAGCTGACTTGAATAGCAACTATGAGGAACACAGGATACTGTTTCAGAAGAGTTGCAGTTAATTTAAATGTCACCAGGTATGTTTTAATACAGCCAAATTTGATTAACTATATCTCTGAACAAAGAGTTTTGTCTGAAAATAAAGACATTAATTATTAGAAAGAAGTAAATACAAGGAGGGAGTTACTGTAGTTAACCACCTCATTAAAAACTCTCAATTTTCTAGCGGCAAGTATAGTTAAATATTGAAACAGCTTACTAGAGACCATGCTGTACTGTCTGTTGCTTGGAGTTTTAAAGACAAAGATGTCTTTCTAAAAGTTTCTAGTGAAAAATATACTGTATGTAGGCACTGTTGTCGTGGTTTAAGCCCAGCCGGCAACAAAGCACCACGCAGCCGCTCGCTCACTTCACCCGCCCCCGGCGGGATGGGAAGGAGAAAACACAACAAAAAGCTCCTGGGTCGAGACAAGGACAGGGAGGGATCACTCATCACTTATGGTCACAGGCAAAGCAGACTCGACTTGGGGGAAAAATAAACCAATTTAATTTGTTAACAACCAAATCAGAGTAGGATGATGAGAAATAGAACCATATCTTAAAAACACACCTTCCCCTCGACCCTCCCTTCTTCCCGGGCTCAGCTTTGCTCCCGGTTCCTCTACCTCCTCCCCCCCAGCGGCGCAGGGGGATGGGGAATGGGGGCTGTGGTCAGTTCATCCCACGTTGTCTCTGCCGCTCCTTCCTCCTCAGGGGGAGGACTCCTCCCACTCTTCCCCTGCTCCTGCGTGGGGTCCCTCCCATGGGGGTCAGCCCTCCATGAGCTTCTCCAATGCGAGTCCTTTCCATGAGCTGCAGTCCTCCACAAACTGCTCCAGCGTGGGCTTTCCCACAGCGTCACGGCCTTTTTCGAGAGCAGCCACCTGCTCCGGCGTGGGGTCCTCCACGGACTGCAGGGGAATCTCTGCTCCACCGTTAACCTCCCTGGGCTGCAGGGGGACAGCCTGCCGTGTCACCAGGGGCTGCAGGGGAATCTCTGCTCCGGCGCACCTCCTCCCTCTCCTTCTTCACTGACCTCGGTGTCTGCATGGTTGTTTGTCTCACAGCCCACTCCTCTCTTCACTGTAGCTTTTCTTCTTCTTCCTCCTTTCCTTTTTTTGTTTCTTCTTCCTCTTCCTCTTCTCCTCCTTCTTCTTCCACCCACCGTTGCTGATTGGGTCAGCCTTGGCCAGAGACGGGTCCGACTTGGAGCCGTGGAACCTCCTAGCAGCTTCTGACAGGAGCCACCCCTGTAGCTCCTCCCCCGGGGCTCCTCCCCAATCAAATGGAATGACCAACGTTTTACAAAAGTATGGGAAAGAAACGGATACAGCATCTATCACTTTCTCCAAGCAGACTCAACCCTAACAAAATATTTCCTGTCAGATAGCTGCAAGGTTCTGACTTCTAAAATGTCTAAAGATGTTAACCTGCAACTTCCTCCATAATCTGTTGCAGGATTTAATTATCCTTACAGCCAGACAGTCTTTCTCTGAAAGTTAATTTAAGTATTTCATGGTAAATTTACTACTTTCTAGGTCCTTATTGTTCCGACCATGAAGAATTTACTTTCCTACTTCTTTGCATCTTTACATAATTTTTGCTATTACCTTTACAATATAAGAATAACTATAATTACCTCATTATTATAAACAGCTGGAGCATTGTAGGTACTTCCCAGGCATTTAATCAGCTGATCTATTTAATTATTATTTGTATCATGATAATATCAACAAATTAATCAATATACATGGTGAGTTTCACAATCTAACCCAAAGACAGAAAAATCTCTGGGTTGCTTACATTTGAAGCCTAAAGAAATTATACCAAAAGCAATACAGATTATTTTATAATTGTTTGCTTTTAACTGTACATCAAGGTATGTGGATTTTTATTCTAATAAAAGCTAATAAAATCTATTCTAATAAAGTAGTAACAGAGTCTGGTTGGGATGGAATTAATTTTCTTACAGCAGCCTGTGTGGTACTGTGTTTTAGATATGTGACCAAAACAGTGTTCATAACACAATGATGTTTCAGCTACTGACAAACAGTGTGTGCACAGTGTCAAGGCCTTCTCTTTTTCTCACTCTGCCCATGCCAGAGAGTAGGCCAGGGGTGGGCGAGAGGTTGGGAGGGGACACAGCCAGTACAGTTGACCCCAGCTGACCAAAGACATATTCCACACCATATAATGTCATGCTCATCAATAAAACTGGGGTGTAGTTTTTCCAAGTTAGCTGTTGCTCTGAGACTGGCTGGGCATTGGTCTGCTGGTGGGAGGTGATGAGTGATTGCCTTTGCATCACTTCAGTTTTGGGGTTTTTTTTCCCATCACTTACTAAACTGTCTTTATCTTGACTCATGAGTTTTTTTCTCACTTTTGCCCTTCCTATTGTATTGGGTTTGCATGGCAAGGTTTTGATATCGGGGGGGCTACAAGGGTGGCTTCTGTGAGAAGATGCCAGAAGCTTCCCCTGTGTCCGATAGAGCCAATGCTAGCCAGCTCCCAGTTGGACCTGCTGCTGGCCAAGGCTGAGCCAATCAGCGACGGTGGTAGCACCTCTGTGATAACATATTTAAGAAGGGAAAAAGTTATTGCACAACAGTGATTGCAGCCAGAGAGAGGAGTGAGAATATGTGAGAGAAACAACCCTAGAGACACCAAGGTCAGTGAAGAAGGAGGGGGAGGAGGTGCTCCAGGTGCCAGAGCAGAGATTCCTTTGCAGCCCGTGGTGAAGACCATGGTGAGGCAGGCTGTTCACCTGCAGCCCATGTTGGTTAACGGAAGAGCAGATATCCACCTGCAGCCTGTGGAGGACCCCACGTCAAAGCAGGTGGATGCACCTGAAGGAGGCTGTGACCCCGTGGGAAACCTGTGCTGGAACAGACTCCTGGCAGGACCTGGGAGCCCATGGAAAGGGCCCACACTGGAGCAGTTCATGAAGAACTGCAGCCCGTGTGAAGGACTCATGTTGGAGGAGTTTGTGGAGGACTGTCTCCCGTGGGAGGGACCCCATGCTGGAGCAGGGGAAGAGTGTGAGGAGTCCTCCCCCTGAGGAGGAAGGTCCAGCAGAGACAACGTGTGATGAACTGACCGCAACCCCCATTCCCTGTCCCCTTGTGCCGCTGGGGGAGGAGGAGGTAGAGAAAATCAGGAATGAAGCTTCCCCTCCAGGAAGAAGGGAGGGGTCAGGGAAAGGTGTGTTTTTAAGATATGGTTCTGTTTCTCATTATCCTACTCTGATTTGATTGGTAACAAATTAAATTAATTTCTTTTTCCCCAAGTCAAGTCTGTTTTGCTTGTGACCGTAACTGGTGAGTGATCCCTCCCTGTCTTTGTCTCGACTCATGAGCCTTTTGTTGTATTTTCTCTCCCCTGTCCAGTTGAGGAGGTGGAGTGATAGTGTGGCTTGGTGGGCACCTGGCATCCAGCCAAGGTCAACCCACCACACTGGGCAGGATAAACAAGATATCCACATCAGGCTTCCAGGCTTCTGTTACTTTGTACTATTGGTTAAATGTAAGTCAGTCTCTCAAAAATTGTGGTTCATCTACTTTTGTGCTAGATCCCATATGTAAACTTTGTAATTCCCAGTGCCAGTCTGGTTCCTCTGTGAGGAAGAAAGAGAATAGGTTGTAACTGTCAGTTGCTGTCAGCTTTAATTATCAATAGTTAAGTAATTCCTTCTTAGTGTAAACAAATAATTTAATTCACTACTCAGTCTCCTGTCCTCAACTAACTAACAATTTGTGACCAATACGAATTCTTTCATGTACAAGGTTAGTATTTTTTAAAAAAATCAATTATCTGGTGTTTTGACAGTTGCAGTGCAAGTGAATAAGGATGAAGAAGGATGATAGGATGAATGATAGGAATATGGATGAATAATGATGATAATGCCTTCTCAACCAGTATAGAATACTGTTGTCTTCTCTCATCTCACATTAACAAGTTTTCAGGACTAACTTAGTGAGTGTGCCTGTTCCAGAGCTACCTCCTACCCTGACAAAGGACTGATGGAATTGCCAACACTGGACCTCTCCATCCACTGTCTCAATGAAGACGGTGTTCATGAAGAATGAATCCACAGCAGATAGGTCCAGTGATGCATTTTATGAAAAACGATGATGATTCTATTCCATGATCCCAGATTATTTCATTTTATAGGAAGAAGGTGCCTCTTTCCTGCATTCTTGTAGAAAGCAATCTCTGCTATTTCCTTTAGAATGCATCTCATCAAACAGAAGATACGTTGCATTCTCTTAGATGGTGAAAAAAACCCTAGATCATCCTTTACAGTTTTCTATTCTTTAGTAACAGAGAAAGCAATAATAGTTATCACTCAATTTTCACTCCAAGATTGCAAGCAGATTATTCTGTACGCATTTCCCCGATACAAAATCACTGATCTTATACCATAAAAAGAATCTAGAACAGCTAGCTATTAAGAAGGCTTCCATTACCTTTTTCCAAGACACCTGCTTTGGAAAATATAGAAAGGCTTACCTGTTCGAGAAACATTAATACCTCTATTCACTTCCTATATCAGAATAGGAAGGTCCAGCAATTGTTTTCCAAACACATACAGTTGTGATCTCCACAGGAAATACTGAGGGAGCAAAAAGGGTCATGTACGAAGTTAAGCTGTCTTTTTAGAAAAACTGCTTGCCTACAAAGACCTCTCTTCCCATTCAGTGAAACAATTAGTGAAATGGAAGGTGTAATGCCTGTCATATCTATAGGGACTGAGGCAGCAGGAAGGTCATAGATAACTACATATTTAATTCCAGCATGTTGCTTTCTGGATACACATATAAACAGCAATCATAAACAGCAGGTAAAGTTTTGTAAAAGAACCAAAATTACTACCATATAAAAACATGTTTTTATTAGACAAGGAGTGTAAAACAATTTTACTAGAGGAAGTATATATCAAGTCAGAAATCTTGAACGAATGTTTTGGCAGAACTTCAAGCTGTCATCTCATGGGTATCAACTCACTATGATCACAGAACCACACAATAATTTAAACTTGAATGGATCTCTGGAGGTAATCTACTCCAATCCTCACCTCAGAGAATGTGCAACACAGATAAGGTGCTGAGGAACTTACCCAGTTTAGTTTTTAGTGTGTTCAGGATGAAAATTCAACCTTCAGCCTTTCAGGGCAACCTACTCCAGTGTTTGTCTACTCTCATGGTGAAATTTTTGTCCTAACACCTAAGGAGAATTTCTCATGTTGCAGCTTGTGTCTGTTGCCTCTTGTCCTTTCACTACACACCTATGTTAAGAATCTGGCTCCACCTTCTCTGATCTCATATTAGGTAGCTGAAAACAACGATGATCTCACCCCTTGAGTTTTCCTTTTTTTAAGGCTGAACAAACGCAGTTCTCTCAGCTCATTTTGTATGTCATGACCGCCAGCACCCAACTCATAATACTGTGACAAAATGATCTATCTTAGTCTTCAGGAATGGCTGTCATAGATAAATCAGAGCATGATGGATTATATTTGATTATCCATTCTTAGCAGCACTGGCTGATAATTAGTTGCCCTTGACTGTAACCCAAGAGTCTGAAAGGCAGCAAGATGATATGTGAAAATCCCTAATCTCATCAGTGTAACAGCAAAAAAGCTCACTTATTACCTATCTTATGACAAACTCACCCTAAGAAAATTACTCTAAGGGATGAACACTAGGAGGCGAACAACTTTTTTTTTTTTAATGGAAATAATATACTCCTTTAGGTAGTAAGTTAGGAGGTTGATACAGCACCTGAACTAAAAGATACTTGTACTGGGTATCGGTGCCCAGGTGCTGGCAGCCGGGGGCTGCAGGGGTGGCCTCTGTAAAGAGAGGCCAGGGCTGCCCCATGCAGATGGTTCCAGCTGGCTCCAACGAACCCACTGCAGGGCATAGCTCAGACCCTCAGCCAAGATGACGGCGCCTCTGGCAAAGTGTATTTAAGAAAGGGCAAAATACACTGAACAGGCGGAGGAGAAGGGAAAAAAAGAGTAAGAAATGGCAGTGTGAGCCTCAAGGTCAAAGAATGAGGAGAGGGAGCTCCATGGTGAAGCAGATATCCTCTGCAGCCTGTGGAGGACCCCATTCCGGAGCAGGTGGATATTCCTGAGGGAACTGTGGTCCATGGAGAGGACCCACACTGGAGCAGGGGAAAAGCGTGAGAGAGAAGGAGCAGCGAAGAGGAACCACTAGCACTGACCATAGTTCTCCACCACTGGGTGGGTAGAGGAGCTGGGACTGAAGTTGAGCTTGGGAGAGAGGGAGGAAAGGTGCTGTTTTAATATTTGTCTTTGTTTCTCACTACCTGAATCTATTTTAACTGGCAAAAAACTAAACTAATTTTCCCAAAGGCAAGTCTGTTTTGCTACTGACAGTAACTGGTAAGCAATCTCCCTGTCTTTATCTCACCCCGTGAGCTTTCTCATCCTATTTTCTCCCCCTGTCCTACTGAGGAGGTGTTTCGCACCAGGGGCTGCTGGTCTGTTATGATCCTAGCACGAAACATACTCAGACTCTGTAAAGTACGATTAGAGCTAACACTGTAAGGACAGAATACTACAGGTAATCTTACATCCCCTTAGACGCTGGGAGCCCCAGGATGTGTACCGTCACATGGTCCTCTGATCCATGCTGGGCAGACCCTCTCCATAAAAGAGATTCTCCCATTTTGGTAATTTGAGCTATTATGGGATTTTTCTTACAAGGGAACAACTCTGTTAATCCTCTCTACTGTCAAACAGGAAGAAAGTTCAAATGAGAACTTCTTGCTGCACTGTTAGATAAAGGCAATGCCATACAGGAGGTGTAATTGTTGGTACCCAGCAGGAGCTGTCTGCAGGCTCCACTGTTACAATGAGCTGGCTGAGTTTATCCAAGTGATTTGTGCAGAACAACATAGGCCTGAAGGCCACCCTGCATGTACAGCTTAGTGCAACACAGCGCAGACCTGAGTGTGGTCAGGTTAATTGTGTGGATCACTAAATCCTTGATGTACAGCACTTTTACTGTCCAGATTGCTACAGGAGGGGGAGTCAGCAACTGTGTGGGCATTTGGCTGTTAGCCAAGGCTAAATCATCACAGCTACAACATCCATGCATTGGTATCAGGTACTTACTCCAAAAGAAATATAAAAAGATCACTCCCTTAAAAAAGATCTAGCATTTGGTTCCCATCTTGCTGGTGTGATTCCCCCCCAAATAATATTCATTTTGAACTTCAAGATACTGCCAACTGTGCAGGACTGCTTTAGATTTAATTTACATCAAGGAACTTTTAAGAAAGTGCATGAGATCAAAAGTGATGTCAGCATTTACAAGATCAATTGTAAACAATAATTAATATGTTTTGATGGAGGATTTCTCCAGCATGGCAACACTATTAAATCAAATTTGATCCACCAGAAAGAGAAGAATCTATTGCTGAAAGAAGAAGGAGAAATACAATTAAAATTGAAAGATAATATCATCACAAAAAAAGATGGATGCAAGCACATCCATGAATAAAGGTAGACTGGGAATCATGTTTCTAACAGCTAAGTTAATGAAATACTGGAATCAAAGCATCAGAGCAAAAGAACTAACATATTTTTCTTTAAATGAAGCTCTGTCTTATCAGAAAAAGGGGTCTTATGACATGGTTTTAGATGACAGTAGAGAACTGGTAACTGTCAATTGTCACAGCAACTGTGGGCAGCTGAATGTCTTCCCAGTTGCTTTGGTTCAGCTGAGATGCCCACTCTTGAACAACAGTTTCTTTTATCAAAGATAGTTAAGAAATATCTCCTGGAAGTTCTGCCCGTGTTCTGTACCCTGTTAAATTTTAACATTATGATACATACTAGAGAATTAAACACTAAAGACAAAGATACTGAAATAAATTCTTTCTTTATTTAAGAAAACCCACACAGTGGGTGTGTGTCTGAACTTTATATGCAGTGGAGAGTTGAGTGGCATGGCCAAGTTTTAGGTGGCAAGTGAAATGAAATGCAGACCTGCATTCACAACACATGAGGAATGGACATGGGAAGGCAAGCATAGGCAGGCTAGAGATGCTGGCTGAGAGCTCTTTTGTTGGAGTGGACAGCTGGTGTGTGTCTGGACCTCATGAACAGGAGAGGACTGAGTGGTTAGGTCAGTTTTAGGTGGTGAGTGAAATGAAGAGCAGAGTTACTTTCAGAGTGCTAGAATAATGGGCTTCTGAAGGCAATTTTAGACAGGCTAGAGAAGTTGGCTGCAAGCTCTTGTGTTGCTGTGGCAGTGGGTGCGTGTCTGAGCTTCCTGCATAGTGCAGAGCTGAGCTTCCTGCATAGTGGAAAGCTGACCACTAGGTCCGAGTTTTGGTGGCAAGTGAAATGAAACACAGAACTGCAGCAGAAGCCGGAGAAGAATGGACATCTGTGGGGCATATCTAGGCAGGCTAGATAAGTTGGCTGCAAGCTCTTGTGTTGGTGAGAACCATGGGTTCACAGTCTTGCTTAGTGCACAGTGGAAAGGAGAGAACTGCATGAGGGCTTAGTTTTGGGTGGTGTGTGAAATGAAGAGCAGAGCTGCAGTCAGAGACTAAGAATTGGCTTGTGAAGATGAACATAGGAGGTCTAGAGAAGTCAGCTGGGAGCTATTATGTTGGTGTGGACAGTGAATTCATATCCTTGCTTAGTGCACAGTAGAGAGGAGAGCTCAGTGGTAGGGCAGTCACTTTTGGTAGCTCGTGATATGAAGGAAAGACCTGTTTCAGATGTACAAGAATAATGGATGTGTGAAATCAAGTGTGGGCAGGCTAAAGAGGTTGACTGCAAGCTCTTGTGTTGGTGTGCACAGTAGGTATATGTTGTTGCTGAATGCACTGGAAAGGAAAGCTGAGCAATAGGGCTATATTTTGGGTGGAGTGTGACATCAAGGGCAGAATTGTTGTGGGAATATGAAAGGAAAGAGTGCAGCAAGGTGAGTGCAGGCAGGCTAGAGAAGCTCGCTGCCAGTGCTTGGGTTGGTGTGCACGGTGGGTGCATGACAGAGCTACTTGCACAGTAAAGAGGGGAGCTGTAGGGCTGAATTTATGGTGGAGAGTGAAAAGAAACATGCAAGTGTTGTGGGAGTGAGAGAAGAATTGAGCGTGGGAATGTGAGTTTAGGCCAGGCTAGAGAACTTGGCTGTGAGTTCTTGTGTAGATAGCATTTGGAATAAATTTTGCGTGGTAATTGAAATTGAATGTAGGGACTCAAGAAAACTTGATTGCGACTGGGGGTTGTGGGGTAAGCACCTTGTCCAGAGGGGTAGTTGCACACTAAGCCTAGCAGTAGGCATACAGTCAGATTGGTGAGTGGAAGACTTGAATCTTCTGGGCACTTTGTCTGGGATTGTTGGGAGACTCCTGGGAACCCTCTGAGGAACCTGAGTGTTCCTGCTGCTGCCGTGTAAGGATAAGGTGATGGTAGCTCTAGCAGCTTCTAGCAAACTCTTAGGTGCCCTTGATCAAACCATGCTTGCACCCTTTGTTTTAGATGACTCTTGATTAGGGAGGGTCAAGCCCCCTTTTAGCTGGTGCTAGGGAGAGGCCTACATAAGAGCTAGGCTCAAGGCACAGGTCTTAGAAGCAGCAGTTTGTACAGCAGTCTGAGCAGCGAAGGTTTTAGCAAACCTGCTCTGTCCAGCATAAATGTACTCAGTTATGGTGGTGACATGCCACAGGGCATGGTCTCCAGGAGCTGCTGGAATACCTGTCATTATCAGAGGCTTTGACTCAGACACAGTTTCAGAGGGGGGATGCAACTCTGCATGTCTCAGGCTGCAGAGGATGTCTGGGGCCTCATACTGAGGCTGGGGCATATGATCTTCTAGCCAGCAGGAGTTGCGTAGCTGCTGAGGATCTGTGCCAAGCGAAGGAACTGTGGAAGGAGGTCAGCAGATTGTGCAACATCAGAGAGGCTAAGAAAGGTTGACCAGATCTTCTCTGAGACCCTGCACCTTCAAGTGCTGAACCTGTATCTGCGCTGGAGAGGCAGGCAGAGTCTGTGCCTATGAAGTCAAAAAGTGAAAACTCCTGTCATGGCTGATTGGAAGCTGGTGATTTCTTATATCAGGAGGAAAGCTCTGACCCTGGAATAGGTGCGCTGCCTTTGTCATTGACAACGAGCTAGGAGTGCTGTCAAATTGATCATCTCCAGCAGCTGAGTGTGAGCCACACCGAGGAACCAAGGGTATTAGTGGTGAGGGACTCCTTGCTGCAGGGGACAGAGGACCCCATCTGCTGACCTGGCCTGTCATCTAGTGAGGTTTTCTGCTTTCTTGGGGGGGCTCACATTTACAAGGTTGAGGAGAGGCTACTGAGGTTCATACAGCCCTCTGACTATAACCTGCTGCTGCCTTTCCATGTAGGCACCGGTGATACTGCTGGGGTGACCTGGAAAGTATCAAGTGTGACTACATGGCTCTTCTGGTGGTGAAGGGCATGGGGGCCTAGGGGATATTCTACTTGATCTTGCTAGTGAGGAGGAAGAGCTTGATCCTGCTCTTCCTGCATAGATCCTGTGGGTCAACAATTAATTGTGCAGCTGGTGTTGGCCACAGGGGTTTGGTTTCTATGACTGTGGAACAGTCTTTAAACATTGACAACTACCTGGAAGAGACAAGATTCACCTAAGTGACACAAAAGTTCTTTGCCAACTGGAGTGAATGAGAGCAACTGGGCTGGGCTGGTGGACCAGAAGGCTCACATGCTTGGGTGCCAGGAACTGGACAGATTGGAGTGAGCGAAACCAAGTGCCAGGCACTTGAGTGGGACCAGGGGTCAGAAGGCTTATGTGTCCATTGTGCCAACAACCGGAATGAGTGACAGCAGCAATGTGTGATTGCTAGTGAACATCAAGACAGCCAGCAATTAGGTGAAGAGGCCTGGGAGCAAAGTGTGTGTGTATACAGGTGAGACAACAGCAGGAGTTGGCTACTGGGAGAACCAGGGGAGTCCCAGCCAGCTGCTGCAGAGATGGTGGGACTGGGGGTGTCTCTAAGTGCCAGATGTAAGTGTGTGTGTGTCTGAGGACACACATGGGGAAGCTGGCCACTGGTTGGACTGAGGGGGTCATTGGACCAGCAATGACCTCACCGTCTCCTGCCTCACCCTTTGGGGGAAAAGTGCAGAAACATCAGGAAGCCCTGGGGCCCTTTCTGTCCTCCTGCCTCCATTACTTTAGGGCCCAGGGCAGGGGAGCACCGAAGCCCAGCAGACAGCATTGGCAGACTCCCCCAGGGTGGGAGATGCCTCTCAACTAGGATCTTTCAGGGCTACATAGCAGGAAAGCTTTAGCCAAGGCAGGAGGCAGGGACAGGTACTTCATTGTGGCAATATCAAGTATAGCTTGCTGCTGCATCATGGTTGCCAAGCAGCCAGTGGGCTCCTGTTGCAGCAACACCTGGAGAGCACAGCCAGAATAGGACATGGAACCTGCCAGTGCCTAGTGTGCAGTCAAGTGAGTGGGTAGAGTCCAGGTGCCCCAATTCCAGCACTGGCTCTGAGAGTGGCTCCCTCTCTGCCTGGGTCCCAGCTCACAGGCTCTAGGTGGCTCCTGGAGCCTTGCAGAGGGAAGGTCTGTGCCCATGAGCAAGTGCCCCACACCCCTCTGTGCTTGGACACCCGAGTCCTGTGCATCATTACTGTGCTCCCCTACTTTTTCCCCCTCCTTCAGGTCTTGTTGAGTGTTCTTTTGCCTTTCGCAGTTCCTATCTGCAGGATAAAAGCTGCTCCTGTATCAAGACATTAGTGCTAGCAGTTTTGCAGACAGATGAAAGCAAGAAAACAGCTTCTGGGCCTCTTTCTGACAGCAGAACAAGAGAGACAAAAAGAGCCAAGGTGGGGTAGAGGCAAAACCTACTTCTTTAACAGTAGATAAGCTCTTGTTTGAAGCTGCCTGGGCCTTGAACCTGAATGGAAGAATCCCCCACCTCCTGCCTCACACCTGACTGGTTCAAAATAATACAGTAGAGAGTTTGGTTTTGTCATCTAAATCAGCAACTTTGGGAAGTTGTAGGTTATCAGTTCAGAGGAATGGCCTGACCATGGACTGCACCATTGTCACAGAGTGAAGCAACTATAATACAGTTTAATGTTTCTTTCCTTAGGTCTGGTATTTTCCTGTTGCTTACCACCTACCACAAGGTCAGGGCCCTGAGGACACTAGTAAGCCTTAATTATCCCAAGCGGCCTCCCATGGGAACCTCACTCATGCACTTTCTGCTCAGGGGCCCTATTTGAGCTCAGCCCTGAGCACTCAGTCCTGCCCTGACTTACGGAGAAGGTATGCCTGTCTCTAGTCCTGTTGCCTGCTGTACCTGAATGGATGGTCTGGATGGACCCGGCACCTGATCCCTTAGATTGCTTTGTCTGGGGTTGTCAATGGACCCACCAACGCTGCCCTGCTCAGGTGCTATGGAACTGCCCTTTGCAGGGGAGGGTGCTGCCTGTGCTGTGGTCACCCTTGGCTCCCAGTTTGTTGCCCCTTGTAGAGCAGCCCTGTTCTTGCTACTCGCTGATGCCCAATTGCTGCTTCCTTGCCATTTATACTTTATTTTACATTTGTGTTGTTCTCTCTCTGTTTTATCCCACTGTTGGCCATAAGGGTCTAAGAATTAATGTGGTGCTCTTCAGTGGCTGTTCTTCTAGCAAAATCCTGGAGCAGAGTTTCATGTGACTGTAAGCATTTTGGGAATGTGGGTAAATAGCAAGGTGGGGTGCAGGAAAAGCTTTTTTTAACAAGTCTTGCTGTTCATGCAGGATGTTCAATGTATTGCTGGATAACCTTTGTTGGAGACGGGTATTTTGTAGAAAGAAGCTCAGGCTTTTAACACTTCTTAAAAGTATTAAAACATGGGAAGGGGACAGCTCTGTTTTCCATTATCTTTTCCTCTCTCTGGGCTTGGGACTCTGGGTAGAGGTGTTGAGCAGTCCAAACGATGGATAGAAGGGGTGCCTTCTAAAAGACAGTAACCCTGTGTTGTGTACAGCAGTAGTTTTGCACGCTAGCAAGTTTCTGGGGATCTCTCAGCTGTCCCACTTCTTTAGCACTGTAAGAAGAGTTGTAGAATCAGTGGACTGTTCTTCTTCATGGTTTTTTTTTTGTTTGTTTTCCTTTTCTTGGCAAAGTCCATGCAAACCATCATGGGTGGCCTCCAAGGGCCTTTCCATGCACCCCAGAGGCAGTCATTAAATTTTCTTAGTGCCCCAGAGCTCTCTGAATGCCTTTATTTGTGGCCAAGGAGCACACCTTGGCCACACCTGAGTGCCTTTTTACTTGACCCAGAGGCCTCTGATGGCCTTCCTTCGGAGCCAGTGTCCTCCAAAGGCCTTTCTGTGTGCCCTGGGGGGGCTCTGAGGGCTTTCCAGTGCATCCCAAAGTCCTTGGAGTGCCTTTCTGTGCTCCAGAGGCCTTCTTGTGCTTTTCTGTGTGCACCAGACACTACCAAGTGCCTCTAGGAGAGCCTCAAGGGGGCTTCAAGTATTTCTGTGAGGCCCAGGGGCCTCGGACATCATTTTGGTGAGGCCACAGAGCCTGCTGGCAAGCTTTGTGTGCCTGTGTGTCCCTGAGGGTGTAACCACAGCAGGGATTTGGCTACTGGAGAGAGCAGGACAATCCTGGTCAGGGCTGTGTGTGCATGCATGTGTGTGTGCGCAAATGAGGGCAGTCTGTACCAGCAATTGGAGTGGCATAGCAGATCGGCGTTGGCAGGGAGCTCATATATCCAGGTACCAGCAACTGGGGAGACTGGGATCTGGAGGCCAGCTACTGGGCAGACTGAATGCAGCAAGAATCAACTGAAGAGCAAAAAGCCCTAGACAGTAGTGCCAAGAGTGTTTCCTCTCTTAATTACAGACCTGAATTGATTGCTAGTGCTGGAATGATTGCTTAGGCAAGAGAAGACACAACCACATGTTATTACTTGCTTTCACCTGCTGGTCTAGCATGGAACAAATTTGTATATCCAATAGTACCAGAGAAGTGCAACATTACAGGCTGTCTTCTAAGCTGTTCTGGTTTCAGCTAGGACAGAGTTAATTTTCTTCCTAGTATAGTGCTGTGTTTTGGATATAGTAAGAAAATAATGTTGATAACACACTCATGTTTTCAGTTGTTCCTAAGTAGCGTTTATACTAAGTCAAGGATTTTTCAGCTTCTCATGCCCAGCCAGCAAGAAGGCTGGAGGGGCACAAGAAGCTGGGAGGGGACACCGCCAGGACAGCTGACCCAAACTGGCCAAAGAGCTATTCCATACCATATGACATCATGCCCAGTATATAAACTGGGGGAGCTGGCTGGGAGGGGCAGATCACGGCTCGGGAACTAGCTGGGCATTGGTCAATGAGTGGTGAGCAATTGCATTGTGCACCACTTGCTTTGTATAGTTTAATTCTTTTAGTATTACTATTGTCATGTTATTGTTATCATTATCATGGGTTTTCATTCCTTTCTGTCCTATTAAACTGTCTTTATATCAGCCCACGAGGGGCTTTTTTCTGATTCTCTCCCCCATCCCACTGGGTCGGGGGGGGAGTGAGCAAGCGGCTCTGTGGTGCTTAGTTGCTGGCTGGGGTTAAACCACGACATAAAACTTGTCAACTACTATGGCCTTGGTATTTCTTGGAACTGTCTGTAGTGTCAGTGAGAAAAAGAAATAAGAATACAGGAGCCTGCATTCCTTTGGGTCTGGATCAAGGGCAGAGGGTGGAAACCTTTCAAAACAACAAACAGCCTCTGGAAAAACCCAACACAAATCAAAACCATCTCAGAACTCACTGTCATCAGAGTAACACAAGAAAATGTTAAGGCTGATAGAATTACTGGGTTTCTAATACCACTACTTCACTATAAGGAAAAGTTTACCTTATGTTGACCAAAGAACATGTCATTATTCATGTCCTCATTATCTGCCACTCTACCCCAAGTTTGATTAGACAGTTTCACTTTTTTTTCAGCTTCAGAAGTACACAGTAGTACCTGTTACAAACAAAACTCTGGACAGACAAAAAAAAGTCTTACAGAAAGAGGAAATGGATTATAAATTCGACATGTGCTTGAAGTTAGTTTCCCAGGCTACTGAGCTGATTAGGACACAGTGTTTGTGTCCTGCGTCCTTTGGAGTCAGGAGACCATAACCTCTTAACCTCATAACCCAAGAAAGTTGGTCAAGGAAAAAAAGACTCTGTATGTTCTCAGCTTCTTTTACAGGTTCCCTAGCACTTGTATATAGGGTGCTATTGAAGCCAGGACACTGGAGCAGCGGATCCAGGATGGCTGTCCTGTGCTACAGGAATTTTCTTCTTGTGTACACCTTCAGGCCCTTCTCAAGGAGGACTTTACACCCTCCTTTACAGGCAGTGCTGAGGAGTCATGTGTTGGATGGAGATAGGTGTCCATAGGACAGGTGATCCAAAACATCTGGGCTCTTTGTAGTACTGGGAATGTAAGAAGCCTGGGGGAAGGGCTGAGGTGTGGCATGGGACATCCTGGCCACCTGGTTTCTCTGAAAAGTGGAGGACACAAGGGTTGAGTATTTTCAAAAGAGGGTGGAGTTGCTGGACACTGGTTTCTTTTCCACCAGGAATATTAAGGAATAAGAGTTTCAGAGCAGGGCATCCCAGACACTTGGGTTGCCTCCAGTGCTAGGTGGGCAGCAGGGTCTAGGGGTGGTGCCAATTATTTGGCATTTAGATTTGAGGTTTTCCAGTTGGTGGCAAAAGAAGGAGGAATGGGAAACGAGGATAAAGGAAGGAAAGGAGAAATGCAGCTGGAGAGACAAAGTGCAAACACTGAAATGACCACAAGCAGGCTAAACATAGTTTCTGTTTTCCTTGTTGCTGTTGTTGAAATAACCAAAATACTAGGATTCAGTAACAACAAAACTCAATATGAAGGAAAAACTCGAATATGATGAACATTAAGTTAACATTAAGCTTAAATAAAAAAAAAAACATTGCAGTAATCCCCGCTATAATTGCTCTGGGCTTGGTTAATGCGTCGTTTCTTTAAAAGCAGGAAAACCTGGTTTTGCGCATGAACCAGCCTCCTTCTTCAGCAGCTGGGGGTCACACGGCTGTAAACTGAAGAAATGCAAACTGTGAAGGAAGGACACACGCATGAGCAGCCAGCGGCTCCACGTTGAAAAAACACAGCAGCTCCGCAGCTTTGGTGATCCCGGAATAATGTTACAATGTGCGTTTTCAGGAAGGCTTTGGGCTTTGCAGAATGTGGAGAAAATGAAGGTAACTAGAGCTGCATTTAAGAACTCCACGAATCAGTTTGCAGCACGTCTGATCATGCAGGGAAGGGCTCTGACCTGCAGCCGAGATGGTGATTGATGCTGTGTTGGTTGTTCGGTGTGTTCCAGCTCTCCGATAACACCTTCAGTGCCATATAGTTCTGGGAACAACAGCAATCAAACAAAAAAACCTGAGAAGAAACAAGGCAAAAAGCAGTTGACCCTAATTTGCATGATTTTAGTTCAATCTCACATACCAAAGGTATGATTCCACTCTCTTTTGCACAGAATTGAATCAGGAGAAATTTAAGCTAATGTAGTGAAATGAAAAAGGACAAGCACAACTCAACAGGGAGTCAACAGACATGAAAGGAGCCAAAGTTCAAGTTTGAAGGTCAACAGTTTTGTGTTGAGCCGCTCATCTGCTGAATGCTTTCTCCTGCATTTGGAATTTGACCTGAAACAACTTCCATGTACAGACAGACACTGACAGACTATAGTTAGCCATTTGACATAATTGCACAGGGAAGCTCACTTTAGACACACAAACAAACAAACAAACAAACAAAACTCAACCGACCAAACCAACTTTCATCATTGTAATTTTTTTGCTCAATCTCATAAAATTAAACTTAGGAAATATTATAACAGGAAAAATAACACTGCATATAGTCCCTCTTGAGCAGAATTTCTCCCTGCCTAGTCTTCCACCTCCCCAGATTCAGCGATGTAAAAAAAAAAAGAAAAACAGTCAAACCAATCAAAGACACCAGTTTACTAGAATTGTTCTAGACTAACTGAGAACACACAAAAATATTGTTTCTGGTGCCATCAGAAAAATTACAGTAATTTTTGTCAAGCCTTACCTGCAAACAGGAAGGAAGAACAAGGAAAAGTTGGAAAGGTGCTTCTACCTCTAGCTGCATGTTAAAGGGCTATTTCAAAGAAGTGCATTATTCTTTACCAAAATGCAATCACACATCCAGGAAAAGCACCTCTACAGGTGATCTTGTTCAGGCTGCAGTTACAGTCCCGTAAATGAGAAGTGAGTTTCTGATTTGGTGAAGTTGAACTGGGTCCAGCTCTAGAATTACAAGTTACAGCACAGTAGATTCTGTGAGTGTGGATGGGCTCAAACCATTGAAAACAGAGAAGAAAAATAGCTGGCAGGAGAAAAAGGAAAAAAAATAGAGAACTGCTGAACTAGGTAAATGATAATGAGGGCTGTCTGAATACCTCTTTCCTGCTCAGCAGAGTGTGCTCCCACTGCTCCCACAGTTGCCTTTTTAGACAAGATTTCCTGTTTTCATGGCTGAGGGCAGCCCTGCTACCCCACCATGGCAGAGGATTGCAGTGACCAAGATGGAGAACATGCACAGGCCTGTCATTTCTCTTGCTCTTTCACACCACTTTTTCTTTCACCTCTGCTACAGCAGCACGTGATGTGTGTCACACGTCACACTGCTGTGACAAGCAGCAAATTAATAGCAGCAAAACAAGAATATTCTCCATGTGTGGAAACAACAGACAGATGGCAAAATCTTACATGGAAAACCTTACAGGTAGCAAAAACTATAGTCTCAGATCTTCTGGTAGTATTCTTATTGTTACAAAGCTTGTAAATCAGATCTTGACCACAAATGGGTTCGGAAAGCTACTTAAGTTCGATTTAATTACAAAGGCATTCCTCCTGAAGATTCACATGGGCCACAAAGTAGTAACTAGTGACTGTGGCTGTCGGGCTACAAGCCTTCCTATAGCAAAGACACGACTTACAGATTTTTAACCCCTATTTTAACAGATTCTTTTTATGCTCTGACTCCTTTGTTTTGCTGCTTTGGTCTATTAAGCTAGAGCTCTTGTTTTGCTCTGCTTGCCTTAGTGTGCTGCAAAGGAGCGAAAGCATACATGAGAATCTCTTCTAAAAGCTGCTCCCCTGTTAAACATAAAGTTTGGGTGTAATTAGGAGGAGAATATGTTCACCTGGATAAAGCATGAATCCCTAGTTCCTACAGAACATATCTTTCAGCTTTGTCATATTACAGGTTGTGTCATAGGCTTGTCTATGACAAGCCAAGCATGCGTAGAGCTATCCCAGTGGAAATATAGAGGGTGATATGGATGGAGAGGGCTGTAGTGACTGTGTCATGCCCTGAATTCCGAGATCTTGTTAGGCATATCAGAACACGGTGGTGCTACTTTATCTTGAAAATATGTTACACACAGACTTTGCCAAGGAAGGGTCCTCATCCTTTTCAGAAAAACTTCGTTTTCTGTTTTAATTTGGAGAGGCATACAACTGTGGTACAGAAGATGAAGCCAATTCACTTCTCAGTGAAACGGGTTTAGATTAATGATTTTTTTCTTTACTTCCTAGTGTAAGAGCAGATAAACAGTTTTGTTTGTTTACTCCCCATATGTTTACTTAAGTATTTCAGGTTTTTTCTTCAGATATTATGGAACTGACTAAAATTTTTTAGCAGATATGACTGTCCTTTCTGACTCCAGTGTCTATTAGCTTAATCTGAAAAGACACAGAAATGTTGAGTAAAAAAAGTTTTGTTTTGCATTCTTGTCAGTGTGATTATTACCTCAGTGAACACTTTGATGTTTCCAAGAAAATGGACACCTGAACTGTCCAGAAAGGACTTCCATTGATTATTTTTTAATAAAATTGGAAGAGAATCAAAATAAGACAATGTCCTGGTTTCAGCTGGGACAGAGTTAATTTTCTTCCTAGTAACTGGTACAGTGTGTGTTTTGGATTTAGTGTGAGAATAATGTTGATAACACACTGATGTTTTAGTTGTTGCTAAGTAGCACTTATCCAAAGTTAAGGATTTTTCAGTTTCCCATGCTCTGCCAGCAAGCGGGTGTACAAGAAGCTGGGAGGGAGCACAGCCAGGACAGCTGACCTGAACTAGCCAAAGGGATATTCCATACCGTAGAACATCATGCCCAGTATATAAACAGGGGGGAGTTGGCCAGGAGGGGTGGATCGCTGCTTGGGCATCGGTGGGCGAGTGGTGGGCAATTGCATTGTGCATCACTTGTCTTTCCTTGGGTCTAATTTCTCTCTTTGTGTTATATTCCTTTTAATTACAATTATTATTGTTATTATATTTGGTTTGTTGTTTTTTTTTTTAATTTTAGTTATTAAACTGTTCTTATCTCAACCCACGAGTTTTACTCTTTTTCCTGATTCTCCTCCCCATCCCACTGGGAGGGGGGAGGAGTGAGCAAGCAGGTGCATGGTGCTTAGTTGCTGGCTGGGGTTAAACCACGACAGACAACAATGGTTTTTGAAGGGCATTTTACCAGATGATCCTGCAAACTGTGTAAATGCAGGGACTTTCTGTTGATGTTTACAAAATTTGTTTCAAATGTTTAAAAACTTATTAACATTTATCATTTTGTTCTTGTCAACTTCTTCACTTCCTGTGGTATGTTCTTTTGATGTACCATCAGTTTCTTTGCTTCTTCCATGTGAGATCTGTGTAGATGGTCAAGGCAGTGCATGAAGATGAGTACAAAAGGGGGTTCTGCCTCACCAAACCTCTGAGGTTTTCTTCCTTCAGACTTTTGAACCCAGGGACTGCAGTAGTGGAATGACCCTTGGCTGAAGAAAAGGAAGCAGAGGGAGGCTTTTGGCAGGCCGTGTTCTTGAATAAACACAGTTTATTAGGATCTTAGTGGCAACAATCCACTCCTGTGCATCATGATGTTTTTCTCCATCATTAATAAATGTTAAAGTGCCATCTTCCCTCTCCTCTTGTCATCTTTGGTTAGGAAGACATTAACTCATTAAGAACTACCCGTTAGTACAGGGAGACAGAGCTCTGGATCTAATATTGTGTCTCCAGCATGAGATGACTAACACAGCACAAGGCCTACAAGCTCTGTAAAGCCAGAAAGGCCTAGGCTATCTGGAAGTGATTTATCACATGACGGAGAGAAGATGTATTTCTCATGTTACAGAAAGTCTCAAGGTTCATATTTCAGCACCTGATGTAACATTTTATACATGTATTAGCTCATTTGTTTATTTAGTCATTAATGTAGTCTGCATTTGTTTTTACTGATGCTTTGTGGTGACAGTACATTCTTTGTACTTCAGAAAATGTTACTTTCAATAAATACAACAATGTGCTTACGATATGTAGAAGGTACAGCAGTACATTCTGCAGTATTTTAAACCAGTGATTGACAAGCAGACTTGGAATGATGAGGGCTCCATTTCCAAAAGAATGCTTCATTCTGATCTTCTGGAGCTTGCATGTGACCTTCATTATCTTCCCTGTATCCAGAAGGCAAGTAAATTTTTCAGCAAGTGAACAGAAAATGGTGCAAAGATAAAGTAAATTATTTATTTTCTTCTTACATTTGCTTATGTTTCTTTTACTCTACCCTGAGATTTGACTTTTAGAACATAGACTTTGGAAGAAAAAAAATTTCCTGTAAGATGCATGGAAAATTTTTCACTACTGGAAAGCTGCATCAGAAAGCCATGTATTCTAGTGTATATACATACCCACATAAAAATTTGGGAACCTGTGTCGCATGAGGCTCAAGCACCAGACACAAACTCTTTATTTTTAGACCCAGAATTTCTGGCTTTCGTTTTCCATTGCTGACAGCCCATGAAGAGACGTTACAGTACAGCAGCAAAGTATAAACATGTTCCAGTTGTTTCCTCCTACTCCATTCTTATGGTTACCTGAATGCTCATCTTCTTCTTGAACTTGCACATTGTCCTACTTGAAAGATGGAGTCTTACTGAGTGAATCAGATGGAGTCTTACTGAGTGAATGATACTTTGTTTAAATACTGCTTATCTACAAAGTCCTGTTACCCTGACAAGAGGCAGTGACTTTTATCACTATTAGAAGCAATGACATAAAACAATATTTTGGTCACTACGTTCCTATGAAGGTACTTAATTGTTCCCGCTAGATGGAACTGCCGCCATCTAAAATGGTAGTTGATATTTAAGAAGACTTAACCCAATCTTAGAAACTCTTTTGTGACTCTGCTATGACTCACTGTGTGGAAAGTTTTCCATACACACAGAAGAAAGTTCAGTTTGTTCACTGAAAAACCTCCCTGGGATGAGTACAGTGCTGTACCGGGATGGTACACTCCTGTGTCCTCACGCTTCTGCTGATTTCAAGTGAATGCCATAGAAGCAGAGCCCTACTTGAACTGCAAGATCAGGACTTGTTGCTTCTGTGCATTTTTTTTCTTTTTCCCATTGTTTTTGAATATATGTGACAGATTATTTTGATCTTTTAGCACTGATCAATGTCTGTCATCTATCAATGGGAAGAGCAAACCAGTTAAATCTTCTACCTTGTTCTGCGAGATAGTATGGTTGATATGCATCAACAGATGTATTATGTGGTCCTTCCCACATCTCTTGATATCTTATTATTTCTTTATTTGTATTCCATGCAATGGGAAATAAAACTGAGTTCAATGGTGTGTCAGATGGGGCAGAACCATGAACTGGCACATCCTGATGGCCACCCAATGTATAATTTATGGATACAAACTCATCTGTAAAATACTAGAGTACCTTCTTGTCATGAGAGATGCATTTTAATAACAAGACTATTTTAAAACTAGAACATCAATGGTATTCAATTTTAGAATGAAGGAAATTCCTGTACGTTACAATGTGATAATCACTGCAGAAAGATTCAGAACCGTATATTTAACATTCTTCCACTGTTGTTCAGCAATCAAAAACACTCGATTTCAACTCCAAATAAAACTTTCTTTCTTTCTTTCCTCTTTAGTAACATTCTTTCTGATGTCCTTGGAACTGTGTACTCTGTTGGAAGCAAAACAGCTGCTGGCTGGAGTTTTCTTTGAATACACATGAAGTGTCCGTATCTGTTGCTGAACAGAGAAAGGAAGATCTACTCAGCTCTGTCAAGCAGCAGAGATGATAATGAATTAACAAGGTGGGAAACATACCATGATAATTATTGTTTAATTCTATCTTTATAATTATCTGACACACATTTTTAGTTAATATATCCTGACTACTGAACAGGAAATGAAAAATTCTGACATGTTGAATCTTTTTAAAGGACACTAAAAGCCACTCTTCCTTAGGTGAGTTCTTAATTTTCATTTTTTCTGTAAAATCTAGAAGGGTTAAGGATTCTCTGGAAGAGTTATCCACTATTTGACTTAAATAAAAATTGTAAAAATCATTTCTTAATTCCAACACATAGTTTTGATAGCTTGGTTGGGTTTTTATGTAGAATTTCATCTTTTTCTCAGTCAATAAGAACACTGAGTCCAGATTTTATTTTTAAGAAAAAAAAAAAAAGAAATAAGGTAAATGAAGGACTGATCTTAGAACATAAGAATCCAGGCCTCAGGAGCTATAACCCTGAATTCTTTTTAGAATACAGTGTAAGGGTGAGGCATTTTGCTAAGAAAAACGAAACAAGAGCACGTGCTAATGTTTAGAAACTGTGTATGTTTCCTCTTTTCAGTGCAGGATGGCTCTCACTAAGCCAAGCCCTGGACCTGATCCCATGTGTTCAATATAACAGCAGCAACATATTTCTCCAGCAAGACCTTATGTACCTGTAAATGATTTACTGTATTATGGAGGGGTAAAAAAAAGTAAGGTCTCTTCTTTACTTGGAGAAAACAAATCTACAAATAAATCCCATTTTGCCTATGCAAGATTAGGACACACAGAACAGTCCCCTAACATGTTTAGAGAGTATCTTCTTCCAAAAAAATAACCCAGAAGAAAGCCCTCAAAATCAGAAGGCCCATATTGATCAACTGGCTGATCTGGAACCAAATCTATTCTTTCCATGTTCTGGTTTATGATATTCAGCGTAGTATTAACTCATGCTTTAATGGTTCATAACTGATTTCTGCTGCTTCTGTTTTCCAAGGCTGGCTCAGAGGAAGCTGCTGCAACTGCAGCTGGTGTTCTGCACTGGCAGGGGTGTGGAGTGAGGGCAAGGTGAGAGAGAGAAACAGTGAGATACTGACAGCTCTTTCTGGATCTCAGTAAGAAAGGCCTGACAACAAATGGCTTCATAAAATATTTGTTTCAATAAGACAGAATAAGAAGAGTAATATAGATAATGAGTAAATTTTACATCCCTTCAGATGCTGGAAACGCTGAGTTCATGCAGCATTGGATGGACCCTGGATGGATTTTCCCTCCATGGACAGGATCTGCACAGCATGCTGTGGGAGCATGCTAGCTTGCTGTACACACAGGTCCTTTCAGCACTGTCATGACACACTGACAGCGGTGCATGGTGGTTGTTGGAAGACTTTGCATCAAGTCACACAGAGCTACTGGTAGCCTACGGTGCATGCTGATGTCACAAGCTACGTTTGGTCTTGCGATGTCTGTGCCAATGTCGAGAGAAAGATGCTGAGGCCACAGGACACTTACCAACTCCTGAGTGGCCATGCAAAATTATTGTTGCATGTATTTTATTGTGGACTTGCCTGCATCTCAGGGGTGTACAGTGGTGCTCATGGTGGTGGACTTGTTTATCAAGGTGGCTATTTTAATTCCACTGAAGAAGCTGCCCAGAGACCCTCAGACAGCATGTTTGTTGCTGCAGCATGTGTCTCATTGCCATGGCCTGCAGGACAATGTGGTGATGAATTGTGGGGCCCAGTTTTCTGCCCAGCTCTGGAGGTGCAACTCTTTGTTTCCACACTGTATCACCCACAGTCTGATGGTCAGGGGGAGCAGATGAACCAAATCTTGGAGCAGTATCTCCATTGTATTAGTTACCATCAGGATGACTGGGTCTCTGTTCCTGTTAGCAGTATTTGCCTGCAACAATAGTGTCCACTCTTCCATGCAGCAGATCTTTTTGAATGCACAGAGTGATTTTCATCCCTGTGACCGCCCAGATACTCCAGCATTTGTCCAGGGGCTTTCCCCTGCAGACTCCCTTGAGCAGTTGCTGCAAGTACATTTGTTCCTTCAAGAAGAGATGGGAAAAGTAAGGGTTGCTTACCAAGATGATGCTGACAGATGTTGGCAACTGGTACCATACTTTGCAGTTGGGGACTATGTTTGTCCAGTGAACATGTTCATTCGATTGTGTCCATCTTCTAAGTCAGACCACGATTACCTGGGCCCACATAAAATCATGGCCCCAGTCAGGCAGGTCGTGTTTCATCCACAACTTCCACATGCTCTCAAGATTCACCCTGTTGTTCACTCCTCCCTACTAAAACTTGTTCACCCAGATCCCTTACAGAGAGTCCAGGGCCAGAGGTATAGTGTGTCCAGCTATCTTGAATTGCTGGATACCCCAGGGTACCCTGCAGTATTTCACTGATTGGGGAGGGTACAAACTGGGGGACTGTTCTGGGAGCCAGTGTTGGAGGCGCATGCCCTGGCTAAGGTTTGGGCTTCAAGCCTGTCATCCTGATAAGCTGGATGCAATGGAGGGTGGAGGGGGGCAAACCCTGGGTGGGGTGGAGTCAGAGTTACATTGCTATCTGTTCAAAGAAGACAGTGTTTTGTAATTATTATGCATTGGGCCACCCTTGTGTTATCAGGAGAGCTAATAAAACTGGCTAGAAGGCAGACCTCTGGCTCTTTGAGCAAATGTCTGCCAAAGACTTCAAAACTTATGCCTTTGTCTCTCATTTTGGGCTGAACTGGAGAATTAATGGGGAAATCCATGGATCCTGGGGTTCCCTGTCTTGGGGTGAGTGGCAGGAGTTGTGGATATATTGTGAAAGTGTTTACAACCGGGTGTCTTAGCCAGGATGGGTTCAAGAGTATTAACATGATGAAAGGGTTACAATAACGGTATTGATATTTGATTAAGTCACTCACTTTATGGTCAGAGAGCACTGGAGTGAGCTTGGAAGACAGAGCTAACTAACCACTCTATGTTCTCTGTGCAGTGGTGCATTCTGCAGTAGATTAAACCTGTGAATGCCAGGCAGAACAGGAGTAAGAAAGGTCCATTTCCATCAGAATGCTTTCTTCTGAACTCTTAATGCTCATTTGTGACTTGCAATACCTTCCAGTGTCCAGGACAAAAATCAGCTTTTCAGCAAGTGGATTGGAAATGGTGGGAAATAAGGTCCTTTGACTAGATGGTTTACTTTTCAAACAGTCTTAAAGGTGTGTTAGTAGGAAACTAATGAAAAATATTTTTGTGTGTGTGTGAATTACAATTAGATCAAAACATCAGTTGTTATCATCAAATGCTTTTTCGCACTTTTCCCCTTTCCATTCATAAAGCTTTTTCTCCTGCTTTTCCAGTCTGCTGGAAAAGTTTTCCAGATTATTTGGAGGACCTGACTTGAAAGAGCCTATATGTACAGACATTACACATGACTCTTTAGGACTGAACTATGGTCTGATACCTCAGCCCTATATCTGTAAACTGCAGCTGCATCTCAAGAGTCAGGTATCTTTGTATTTTTCCTTCTAAGTATTCTTTCTATGACTTGTGTTTTCTTCCTTTAAGGTAAAGTACATAGATTTTGATCATACTATTACTCTGCTGATGAATACATTGCTAAATGCCTGGCAAAATGATCACAAAATTTCCAGTGCCAAGCAAGCAGAAAATTACTTTCCTGCCTCTCTCTATCTTATGGTAGTAAGAAATGAAAAAGAGAACAATTAACATCTTCTGCTCAGCTAGGCAAGGAAATTACTGTCCTTCTATTAGAGGGTAAACAGAACTTTACCAGAGTGGTTATGGTATGATGAACTGATATTTTGGTTAATATTTAATATCAGCATGTCCTTAGGGACAGTCTTATTTAGTCCCAGCTGCTGTTTGTCAGCTGTAATAATGTCACACAAGGCCAAGTTTGATGTAACAAACTTGTAACTCTCTGATTTACAGTTCTTAACTTGCCACGTAGTATAGGAATCCAAATGCCTTCGTTGACCTTTCTTACTCTGTGATTCTGCCAGTTGGTACATTTAAATAGTACAGTATAGCAGTTCTGCTCCTTGCTGAGTGACAAAAACTCTTCAGATGTTTAGTTCTGTTCTCCACTCTGTTTATGGACCAGAATACTCTTCCTTGCCTCTGTGATTTAATGTACTAAGAAGCTTTACCTTGAGTTTTAATATGAGCTACCCCAGCTCAGCAGTGACTGCCATAGTTGGCTAACAATTAGCTTGCCCAAGAAGGAGAGAATGTCAAAAAGGCACAGTGAGAAGCAGCTGATGAAATCAGCTCTGACTTAATATTGGGCAGATTTCCAGCTGCTTGAAAAAATGCAGTATGCATGTGTATTCAGCTGATAACTTGAACTGAAATCTGTAGCTTCTAAAATGAAAACTAGACTGTCTTTTGTATTGGTTGAATGTAAATTCATAGGAGGATTAAAATTGAGTGAAAATAATATCTGACTAGATATATGTGAAGAATTTACATTACAGATTTAAAATTCTGAATATTTTCCTAACTTTTTATAAAACCCATATTATTTTCATGGAAAAGTTCCACAAAATCATAGAAAGTCATCTCATTCCAAGCTATTTTCAGAATGCAAACATGAAGTTTTATGATACTTTACTTCTAAGTCAATAAGAGAGAGGGAAATATCAAGTACATTAAAATGCATTAAGCAAAATCGCAGGAAATATTATGTAAGGTAAGCATTGATCTTGTGATTGTGACAGATACACTTGACCTCTAGCCGTACTTTTGTTCAGACTGACTAAGGAGCAACAGGCCTTATGCCCTATGGTAAACCTGTGAGCCAGAAAGCTCCTGGCTCACATAAAAGGGAGTGAAGGTGCCTCGGAAAAATATTTCGAAAGGTGGTTTCAAAAGCCCAAAATGAAAGATAACTAAAGTACAGAACAAGATACCAAGCTAAAATGAAGACATCTATCTTGTCTATACTATTGCCTAGCAGCTAACTACTTTACTCTATAAATATTACCGTCAGGATGAGCCCAGTTTGAGCTCTCCCTGAATTGCAGCTGGACTGCACACCAGGTGACTCTCCCCTTGAGCAAACCTCTCTCAAGGTTTGAGATTCCTTACGTGAGACTAAGAGATCCTTCCTTACCCAGTGCGGAGTGATCCCTTACCTGCAACAGATCCTTGTTTAAGTGACTGATAGCATGCTGAATTAATACTAATGAAACCTCACTAATCCATGTAGCTACTCAATATTATTATAAAAGTTGTATAGAATTCCATTAGGTATAAACCATTGTCCAAGTCTGAGACTAACATTAGACCTAGCCGCATGTAGGCTCCCTAAGGAGTTTGGAAAGCAAAGGGGTCCGTTCTGAACCTCGTGACTCAACGGGAGGGTCTTCCTTACTCTTTGCTTCTCCGGTCTCTGTGTGAATCATTCTAACTCGATTCTAAGTCAATTTGCTTTTATATTAGTAAAAGCATTTTTTGCTTACTGACAGATGTTCTCCTGTAGTACTGTATGCTTCTTGTTCCTTCAGCCCATGAGAGTTAAAAATACTGGAAATGACCAACAAGCAGCCTGTACCTTGAACTGCTCAGTAAATTGTCTTCAGTAGCATGTGTTCTCACCTGATTTAAGTGATTTGCAGCTCTTAGAGTATGCCATGAACCTTCAAAGGAAAAATATAAACACTTGCAAATATAGGTTCGTAAAGTGATGTCAAATCTCTAAAATCCTACCAACACCAAAATGGCCTGATTATCACAGACAGTATTCATCTCTCCCACTAAACTCTGAGGAAGACCTCTGACAGGCAGCTTCATGTTATCCAAGATGCATCAACCTTCTGGGATAGCCAGATAGCTAGGAATGTAGATTTACTACTGAGAAGTGCTTCTCAATGCAATTCTAACTTTTTTGTTTTCTCCTAAGTCAGGTTTTAATAAATCATATTTTCATTTTTTTATCTTTTGCACTTTTTTTAGTATCAGTTATTCATAATGTAGATAGCTGTCAGGAGCAAGGAACTGTCTTTATCACAGAGGCAGGGAGAAATAAAGAAGAAAATATGGGTCATTATCTGCTGCAGCTGCAGAAGAAAGATTTACCGACTGCTGTCGGCATTCAGTCCATACATACTTGTAGGAAGTGAACTAGGAACTAGACAAAAGGCAACAGTTTCAACTTAACTTATATAATGTCAGGAGATTAAAATAACTGAGTGATTCTTACAATAGTAAGAAATAAATTAGGTTTACAAAACTTCGGTTTAACAAGTCATATTTATTGGCTGTCGTGGTAAAGACATTGCTTTTAATTGGAATGATGTTGCCTTAGGTAAAATAAGAATATACTCAATTATGAGAAACACTGTGAGGATACAGTTCCAATATTCTACACTATTGCTGAAAAATATTCATATTCATCTTCACAGATTTGAAGTAGCTTTTTTCTCTGTTAGAACTAATTTTTCTGGGAATATATTTTACTTTTTCTCTGTGGAGGAGCTAGAAGATGTTTAGACATACCAACAAACAAACCAAAAGGATACCACAATTACTCTCATTAAATTTTTGTCTTTCAGTATTGGGGCATGACTGGATGATAAAAGGAAAGAAAATGAGGCAAAGTTTGGATATTTATCTAATCATTTGGCAACAGTTTAGTCCAATTTCTGTGTTAGTGTCGCGGTTTAGGCCCAGCCGGCCACAAGGCACCACGCAGCCGTTCACTCACTCCTGCCCTGCAGCAGGATGGGGAGGAGAAGAGAGAACCAAAGGCTCTCAGGTCGAGACAAGGACAGGGAGGGATCAGTCACTGATTATGGTCACAGGCAAAACAGACTCGACTTGGGGAAAAAGAAATCTTTTTAATTTGTTACCAATGAAGTCAGCATAGGATAATGAGAAATAGAACCATACCTTAAAAACACACCTTCCCCTCACCCCTCCCTTCTTCCCGGGCTCAGCTTTACTCCCAATTTCCTCTACCTCCTCCCCTGCCAGCGGCGCAGAGGGATGGGAATGGGAGTTGTGGTCAGTTCATCACACGCTGTTTCTGCTGCTCCTTCCTCCTCGGGGGGAGGGCTGCTCACACTCTTCCCCTGCTCCAGCATGGGGTCCTTCCCACAGGGGTCAGCCCTCCATGAGCTTCTCCAACGCGAGTCCTTTCCACGGGCTGCAGTCCATGAACTGCTCCAGCATGGGCTTTCCCATAGAGTCATGGCCTTCTCCGGGCCCAGCCACCTGCTCCAGCGTGGGGTCCTCCACGGGCTGCAGGGGAATCTCTGCTGTGGCGCACCTCCTCCCTCTCCTTCTTCACTGACCTCGGTGTCTGCATGGTTGCTTCTCTCACACCCACTCCTCTTTTTGCTGCAGCTCCAATTTAGCAATCTTTTCCCCTTCTTAAATGTGCTATCGCAGAGGCACTACCACCATTGCTGATGGGCTCAGCCTTGGCCAGAGGCGGGTCTGACTTGGAGCCAGGGAAGCTTCTAGCAGCTTCTGACAGGAGCCACCCCTGTAGCTCCTCCCCTGCTACCAAAACCCCGCCACAAAAACCGAAAACAGTTAGTCAGGTCTTTATCTATATAGTATGTTATAACCTGGTGTTCTCCAAATGTATTGCTGTAGACAATGTTTCTTACTGTAATATGTGTAACCCTTTTCAATTTATACAGATTTGATCTTCTGATAACTCTGTGTTCTGGCTTTTCTTTGGAAAACATACACAGTTCACAAAACAGATGTGCATCTGATCAAAAATCATTGTCACACCAGTTTTCTGGAAGCTGAAAAGGTATGTTTCTGTATGTCTCTGTGTACATGTCTATATCTATTGCTCCTTTGTTTCTTATACTTATTAATTAACCATTGGCAACGGGCTACCGTTAGAGACCACATACTGGGCCAGATGATTGTATACCAAATGTGCTTCTCACACTATTAAATTCTTACTAAAATCAAACTGAATTTCTTATTGAGAAAACTGCCCAAAACAAGTTTATTTCAATCATTATTAAAGTCGTGTACAAAATTCAGTGGGTGCTCTATTGTATGGCAGGATGACTTCCTCTGTTCCTCGATGCAAAGACTATCTCAAGAAAAATGTAGTCAAAAGACGTGAGCAGAACTTACCACAAACTAGAGTCATAATGGGCTGGAGCACTGGCTTTACCGAAAAACAAACTGACCTCACTCCTGTGATCTTGTGAATTTTCACAAGTCACTGGTGCTTTATGAAGATGCAAGCCTCTTCTCATGTGCAGTGCCTTAGAGGTCAGGATAAGGAAAGCTCACAAGTCACTAATATAGTTACATATTTTAAACACATTGTTTACCTTGTCTACTATATTTAATGGAAACTGCTCTTCTGGTAGAGGTGCTTGACTAAAGCTGACCCAGACCAGATATTAATTAACATTTCCTTTTTTAGATTAAGGTTGTCTGTAAGCCTCTGGAGAACCATGGATCATGGCTGGAAAAGAATGTGATTTTGTTGGATACCATCACTAGGATCATCAGATGGCTGGAGAAGAATCTCAGCAGTCTCAGAAACTGGCTGCTGAATCCAGGATGAAAAGAGAGTGGTATGATGTCCGATACATATGATCTAAATGAGAAAGAATGCAATTGTTTCTTTTCTTTGCTGGTGGCGGTGATTTGGTTATAGTGTTCATTCAGAAAGAAATTCTCAGGACAAACAGTCAAATCTGGTGAAGCTGGCAAGAACAAATGTACATGTACAAACCTGAATGAAACATGAGAAGTTCTCCCTGGTTCAAAATTGGCAAGTGTGTTTGGAAAGAGGATCTGCTGCAAAAAAGGGCCATGAATGCATTAAAGTCTTGTCATGATACAATGCTGTAAATATTGGCCTGGGGATATACTTTGTTTACAGCTTAGCTGTAGGAAATTTACTACATATTTTTTCCTATTTCCTTTTGTTCCATTGTTCAAATTAATTATTATTTTTGTCTTTTATGGTTTTAGTAACAGAAGAAAATGAATGTGCTGTTGCTAAAAGTTTTTGGGTGCAGGCTGAATTGTCTCAATTGGAAGGACAAAGAACACAGAAAAGAGATTAAAAAGAGGTGCTTGCATAGAGAAGTGACTTGCTACAGAGAAGTAGTCCAGTAGAAAACACATGACCATGGGTCAAAGGATCTTAATTCTACTTTTTGCTCTGTCATTGACCTGATATATGACTTTAGGTCAAAAAATTTCTTCATTTTTTTCTCCCCAAGCCCTCCCATCTCCTTCTGTTGAGAAGATTTCACAATCTATTTAAACTTTCTCTTGATAGCTTTCTCTGCAACGGTGGACTAAAATGGATTCTCCTCTCTGTGGTAGCCTGAAAAAGTCACTAGAATTAATAATGTTAGAAACCTGGAAGAAGAGTATACAGTTTTTAACTCTTTCCCTACATGGCAGGTTCTTAACTCAGCTTCTCCCGTAGCTGAAAGTACAGTGTGTTTCCTCACTTTGTTAATTTAGAATTTTCAAAATAGTTAAAGCACTAATAGGTGACATAAACAGTGTACAATACCACACCCTGTTTTCCCGCCACTCCCATGTCCCCCAGATCAGTAAGCAATATGTAAAAGCACAAAAAGGCAACTGGCTCATTCAAGACCCCATAACACAACATTCTAGAGGGCTTTCATTGGTATGTTGCTGTCATGGTTTAACCCCAGCCGGCAACTAAGCAACACGCAGCCGCTCGCTCACTCCACCCACCCAGTGGGATGGGGGACAGAATCGAAAAAAAACCCCAAACCTCATGGGTTGAGATAAAGACAGTTTAATAGGGTAGAAAGGAAGGAAAAATAATGATAATGATAATGATAATAAAATTACAATAATACTAAAAGAGTTAGAATATGCAAAACAAGTGATGCACAATGCAATTACTCACCACTCACCCACCGATGCCCAGTTAGCTCCTGAGCAGCGATCTGCCCCTCCCAGCCAACACCCCCCAGTTTATATACTTGGCGTGACGTCATATGGTATGGAATAACCCTTTGGCCGATCTGGGTCAGCTGTCCTGGCTGTGTCCCCTCCCTGGCTGTGCCCCTTCTTATGGCTGGGCATAAGAAGTTGAAAAATCCTTGACTTAGTATAAACACTACTTAGGAACCACTAAAACCATCAGTGTGTTATCAACATTATTTTCTTACTAAATCCAAAACACTGCACTACACCAGCTACTAGGAAGAAAATTAACTCTATCCTAGCCGAAACCAGGACAGTTGCCTTAAAGGCATTTGGCCAGCAAAATATCCTATATAAGCCATTCAAGTTAGTCAGCAGTTACAATGCTTTGCCTCTTACTTTTAAGATTGCTAGAAATTAATATATTGAGGTTTTTAATAGAAAGAAATGGATTTATTCCTGTGAAAACACTCTCTCATGAAGCGTACAGCTGTGTCACACAATGGAATGCTAAGACTGTGCAGCCAGGTTTTCAAAAAGTCTAAGGATTTTACATGCTTCAGTCTGCATGCTCAACTTGAAACATCCTCTTGCCCAAGTCATGAGCACTAGAGCTCACTCTGGGGTTTCTGGGAGCTTTGAGATGCTGTATCTATGACCTGATCACACCCTTATCTCTAGCTGTAACATTACATCATCTTCTACGCAAGCTTTGGCTAACTGCTTTCCTTCTTTAAGATCTTGGTTTTGCCACATCCAATACAGAAACAGTGTTCTTTCTCTAGATGTTTTGCAAGCTCATCCGCTTGTAGCTTATCTGTCATTTCCAGCCATCAGCTGGAATGAGGTGAG
The DNA here is from genome assembly GCF_018139145.2 of Gymnogyps californianus. Lineage (NCBI taxonomy): Eukaryota > Metazoa > Chordata > Aves > Accipitriformes > Cathartidae > Gymnogyps > Gymnogyps californianus. The sequence goes on along the minus strand of NC_059500.1, from coordinate 28,384,948 downwards.
AATCAGCTATTGTTCAGTGGCTGCATGCGATCACAGTCACTCTCCTCTGCTGGAGAAGTGCTCTGTCACTAGCATGTAAAGGTAGGTAGCTAGTGTAGAAACTTATAGCCAGTCATTATAGCCAGTTCTCATTTGTATGCCCTGAAGAAAGCAAGTTGCTAACAAATAAGAACGGAGGAGCTGCTCCCTGACAGTATCTGATACCTTGCACTTCCTATGAAGTTCAGGGTCCCAGAGTTTGAGAAATACTACTGTATACAGCAATATTTTTCTTTACATTTAATAAGATTAAAATTTTAAAACCAATTAAACCTCCTAATAGCCCTAATAGTCCTCTCTGGGAGGACTAGAAAATACATTACTCACTGTCTGTACAAATCGGCCTGTTGATAGCTGTTCTTTCTGCTTGGCCATTGCTGATTTGGTTTGCCAATTCTGAATGAATACCATTGCCAAATGGTGTTCATTCAGAATCAAATGGTTTGCTACTGGCAATGGCCAGTCACTGCCGTTGAGTAATTTTTTTCGATTTTCTGTAGTTGCTTTGTTCCATGATATACTCCATGTTTTCCTCATGTTATGTAATTTTGCAGGAAATAACTGTAGAGTGATGTATTTGGAGATGGTGATCTCAATTTCAAAAGAAAATACTTTCACTGACCTACTACAATACTACACCTCCCTACAAGCCAGAGATCAAGTTACTGTTGCTGTGAAAGGCTGAAATCAAAGACTCAATAGTCTAGGGACTATTAAGCAGGTATTCTTTATTGCAGCGCTGGACACACAGGGGATATCTCCTCCTATGGTGTGTGTCTGGTCAGGTTAATTGCATAGTTTATATACAAACTCTACATACATATTCATCAGATTTCCAGGAACTCATTATACATATTCACCAGATTTCTGGGAACTCATTATCATATGCAAATGTCTCTTGCGCATGTCTGTTTATGTCTCCGGGTGGTCGTCAGGGGTCTCTGTGGATGAAGGATATACTCTTCCTCACTGTGTCCGCTGGCTGACCTCTCTTTTGCGCATACTCAGTTCTGAGATCATGCATATCATGTCCTTCAAGGGTAGTCTGTTTTGGTTGAGGTGCTTGTTTTAAAATTTCTTTATCGTTATGGTTTCGCGCAACTGTTTTCTCTAAGGTTGAACAGTCCTAGTCACATTATTTAGGAGACTCTTATCTTAGAGCCTTCCTGACTTCCCCCAAACAGTAAAAATCCAATTTGGTCCAGCCACAACAATTCTAGTAAGTGGAAAATTCCACATTTACAGGCATCATTACAATGACATAATGAGCTACTGCTGAATCATCAGGTACATGATAAATGATTGTGTGCAGACATGTAGTCTGATAAATAAAATATATTAAGTGAATCTACCTTGAATGTAGGTTGTTACGCTGTGGTAACATTTCTGATTGCCTTGCTTTACTACTGGTGACATTTTCCCATCCACCTTCTGCCCAATAAACTAATCAGGAATTTTTGTTTAATGTGTAATGTCAGGACTGAAAGGTGAGAATTTTGAATGACAACTTACCTGAAAATTAGAACCAATACTGGGTTTTATGTAAGGATGAACTCAGGAATGTTAGAAGCTATTTTCCCCTTCCGGAAGAAAACGAGAATGTTTTATATTGTTCAGTTACTAGTAATCAGGACACTTAGCGAGGGCTTGGTTACTCAGATTACAGTCCTTGTTTTACCTGACTCAGAGGTGACAAATGCAACTAGATGACACAACCTCAGGATTGCAGCATCACACCATCTGTCTCACTAGTGACCTTAGTAACTCATCTATTAGGGAGAGATTTTGACCTTAAAACAGTCTCAGCTGTAATACGTACTACATATAAGATGTGAGACTTAGTGTGTTAACGAGGACACAAAGGCCTAAAATCAAATCTGTGCTATCTTCAAGTTCACACCAACTTTTGAGGACAATCATATAGTCAAACTTTACTATTCCTTAGTAATATCTTGGCAGATCAAACGATTGTTTAGATCTAGTATCAGCTCTCTTTTCTGTGGATTTTACAGGCACACACCAAGCCAGAGGACATAGCCCATGCGATTCTCTGTCTCCAGTTTCTGTCTATAGTGATAAGACCAGAAAGAAGGACAGAGTAGACAGCCTAATGTAGACAGTGGAAGAAATCGTTAATTCTTCTTAGTCAGGACAGGTGAGGATTGCCTTCTTCAAGGCTGAATTAAATATCCAACACAGGTATATCCTAAGACACCTGCATTTTAGGTGACTGCTGTAACTGCCAACAATTGTTAGATTAATTTCTCTTTAGATTCAACCAGGAATTCCATGTCTGATGTGGAAAATCTTTTCCAACTAACATTTTATTGGCAACAGTACATTTCTGGGGGCAAAATGCAGTTTGGCAAGTAATATTTTTCCAAAAATGTATAGTTTACTGTAAAAACTCTCAACTGGTGCTAGCAAGTGCGTGAGTTTTCCTGTAAGTTTTTACTATTTACCACTATCAGCATTTCCAAGCATAAATGTACAAGACGTGTCAAGGCGCCTCCAATTTCCTAATAGCTGAAGCCTGTATTTGTTCTGTAGCTTAAATATATTGTCCATAAGATGACGAAATATACCAAACAATAACTGGATCTCAAAGGTATTTAGACAAGGAACAGTATTTCAATATTATCAGGTACATGACAGGTTAAGTTTGTTCTGACAATATTGGGTTTCTGGCCTGTGATCCATTGGGTGACATTTGAAGGAGAGATTTAAAATAAACCTGATGTGACATCATCTCATCTTGCTCATGTATTAATGGGTATTAATGGGGTTTTTTATCTAACTTTTGCTAGTATCTTACCATAACTGAATGAACAGAAAAGCTCTTTTCCTTAGCTTGGCAACTATTTTTTCATAAGATGGTATTTTCTGATGCTTACAGGAACAGCAACTAAAGCAAAGATAAATAGAGCAAAGTGCATTCAAATCTCAAACCAATCTACATTTTGTAAAACCATCAAAACATACATAGAGAGTTTAGACCTTCTTATGTGCCTAAGTACTTTTCATCTTTCTACCTGATTTCTTTTTCACTTGGATTTGTAAGAAGCTACGCAACAGAGTTCGCAAGCCTCTTTCGAAGGAGAATCTGGATGCAAGGAAGCTCCTTTGCTCAGAAGACTCCCGTGTCTTCTGAGTAACTGAGCCCAAGTGCCTAATGCAGCTCAAGTGCCACATTAGTGCCACGGAGCTGACTGTCTTGAGGAGGCAGTATGCTCCCACTGCTTCCCAGCCCCAGCCTGACTTGTTTATGATCAGCTCAGATGTCTCCGCATGTAAGTGCTTTGCTCTATGTGGGCATGCCCAGAAGCCTTTGCCATAGAAAGAGCCTGTGTGAGGCAGTGCTGTTATTAGATACCAGTGTCCTTTGGGCACACACTCATTTCTGTTAAAATATGGAAGCGATACCTTGTCTGCTGCCTATGGAGAAGTTTTCCTTTTAGTAGCCTTCCATATTGATGTGACTGGTTTTGTTTGTAGTTTGTCTTCTCATTTGGCAATCTTAAAGCATTATCTATGCTTGAAACATAATGCTGTGTATCAGCACTAAGTGATCCGAGGCAGTTGTTGAATGTGCAGTTGACTACCCCTGACATTGTTACTTGGCGATTATATTACATATTCCTAGTATTAAATCACCTCACAGCACACTGATGTTTCAAAATACATATGCTGCATTCCAGCCAGACACGCTACCAAGCATTGCTCTGTTCCAATACTGTGTGCATCTGGTGATATTCATTAAGTGTTTTGTAAGATTCCCTCCAGACATGAAAAGTACTTTGAAAGTTTCAGCTACAGCATAGTCTTATCAGCCTTCTTTTAGCCTATACTCTGTTCTTTTCCTTCAAGACAGTGCCATTTTTCAATGCCCAGCCAAGGTAGCACTGGTGAGTGCTAAATTTCCCATAACAGTGAGTACAAACAGGCTGCTGCACACACAACCAAAGTCATGTGAATTCCTCAGAAACAGGACAATAAGACTCTAAGATGTTATTCACAACCTTATATTTTATTTTCAATAGATACGCACTTCCTAAGCCTGTTGAAGTAACTATAACATTTCTGGCATCATGCTATTTGGTCATTGCTGTTGCTGATGAAGACTAGAGGTTAGTCTGGAAAGATCAAAGTTGTATGCTTCAGGTGAGCTGTTTTCCATTCCTCATTCTCAGGAGCTTGGTTCAAAGTTTCTGAACTATCCCTTAGGTTCTCTGCCTAGGTTTCTTACACTAAGGAGGATAATGTGGGTGGAGAGAGTAGGATAGAAAGAATGGCATTTTAATTATGATGCGGACTGATAAGTGCCAGACATGCTGTGGGTATTGTGGGAAGCTAGCTAGGACGTTGCAACAGCAGGCTAGTAATTGCATATGCATACTTGCAGCTGGTTATTCTGGAGAACGATATTTTTTCCCTTTTTATTTTCTTTCTGGAAACTGAGTTGGAAATGTACTGTTGCAGTGGGGTGTCCTAGTTCACCAAACCATGACAATTAAAATTACTGTGAAATGCAGAGCTCTGTTTCTCCTCTACCTAGCTGGCAACTGTCATGTGTGCTGGAGGGATTTTATTGCATCGTAATGGTGATAACTCTACACTTGGATAGAAATCACCAGTGTGAGAACTGAACATATTCTTACAATTAGTGTGCAGGTATGTGTCTATCATTTCCATGGTTTCATTTCCACAGAAGATAGCCATTTTTTGATTTCTCTCTACCAGTCTATGGGAAAACTAGTCTTCAGTCTAGAAACTATGGAGTTAAATCCTTAGCTTTTGTAACTCATTGTAAAACTACTAAAGTTCAACAGAGCTACCCATTCAGTCTACCCATTCATATCACCAGTGTGGCCCATTAACACAAAATATAGTATACAGAGAGTCTTGAAAATTGGGGGCTATCTAAAAAGTTTTCAAAAATTGGTACATTTAAAACATTGCATAAGGGAATAATAATAGAACTGGTTAACTCTGAGCCCTTGGGACTGACATTTTATGTTATTTGATTCTCAAATAAGTTATACTTTATTTCTTTCTCTTTGAGTCCTGTGACAATATCTTGTTTCACTGTATGACTCAGTCTTGAAGGAACTACTAGAGTGAAAGATGCCAAGACAAAAAAGGGAGCACCAGCCATTTTACAGGAGCATGAGATCTTCAGATAAATCAGGAAAGCTGAACCACAAAACGACTCGGCTTTTAGTGCAAGGGCTTGTCAATACTTGAAAGCTGTTCCAGATTAAATTTCATTATTCAGTACTATGTTTTATGTCCGCAAACATTTTTTGTGCATTATTGGTGCTTTAATAATTATTCCCTGCCTTCGGAGCCAGAGGTGTGAGGATGATGAATTTCTAACCCATACCAACTTTTGCTATCCGACACTGATGTCCTTCTGGTAAGCCATGTTGCTTTTTAGTTATTTTGATTGTCTGTCTGTTCACATCTATACCATCTACTGGTCCAAAGTTGTCCTGACCAAGTGGCATGCTGATTTTTAAATCAATGTTTTCGTACACCACCCAGAACTATCTTTTCCAATTGCCACCAGCTGCAAAGTTCACATACCTGTGTGTGTCAACATGTATCTTATCCATGACTACTTACTGCACTGTTTTGTGACACACACTGCATTGACTTTCTCTGCAGAAATCTTGTAATTATACTGCTACACTAATAACGAGAATCACATGAAATCAATGTTTCTTAAGCATGGTTGTGGAACAAATGTATGGACAGAGACTAAAGAACATTAGTAAACTGATTCACTAAGGCAGAAGCTTTACAAAGTACGAAATCTGGTCAGAATAAACCCAGACTGAAGAACGTTATTTTGCTAGGGAAGTATTATTCCTACTGTTTTCTTACAATTTTCTTTTATAATCCTCTTCTAGATGATTGCAAGGGGTTTTGCACTCACAAAAGCCTTGTGCAACTGAAATCAAATTAGGGATGTCAACACTGAGCACTTCAGAGAAGTATGTGCAATAATATGCATGTGTTCTCTAGCAGTATCCTGACCATTCTACTATGCCTTGTGCTTGCTCCCACTGTATGGAAGATCAAGAACACATCAACCACTATAGTACCCTATGGTATTCTGTGCTCCGTGAACATACCTATCAGAAGCCAAGTTACCTACTTCAGATGATTCAGCAGTCTCATATTTCCTAATTCAATGCTTCCATGATTCACTTCGCTTAACTTTTTGATACTAGCACAAAAACGAATAAATACATGACATTAAGAGACCAGGTGATAGCTCTGCACTGCTTCTGGCAAGTGGCTGATAATTTCAGTTCATAGTTCTTTGGCAGTTTTCCAGTTTGCAAAAGGAGAAAATAATACTGATTGGTTGCCTAATGGGGTACTTCAGAGATAAGCTGTGAGCATGGATGACTTCTTCAATTCCACAATGTTATTATGGCGGTAAAAAATAGGATACTTATGCATCTTTTTTATAACTTATTCATTAAGCACAGTAGTTGAAGTTCTCAAAATTCATGACCGTTGCTGTGCCTTTACTGTTGTTAATGTCATTTAATGTTGACTTGAATAAGAAAAAAGTCCTGCCAGCAATGAGTGCTTTTAAAACACTCAGTGTGGATTTATTCTGACCAGATTTCCTACTTTATAAAGCTTCTGCCTTAGTGAATCAGTTTACTACCATCTTTCCCAATATTCAAGAATAGTTATTTTCAATGTTACAAATTTTCAATTAGTGGTAGATAAGAGGAACTGACTGCTCCCTGAGCTGAGCTAAGAATGAAATCACTGGAAAGAGAACGCCATATCCATATATGTAGAAAGCTGAAGAACTGAACCCTAAGGGGGAGATTGCCGTAAACAGCTCATCACTGGAAACAGAGGAGAATCTTCCTTCTCTTCTTTGCCTCTCACTCTGAGCTGAGGTTGCTTAGCTGCATATTCATGAGCCCTGATGTTAACCAGACCCTTTGCAGATTCTGATAAAACTCTGTAATCCAGAATTAAATTATCCACTGTTTTTCTGAATTAGTTTTCTGCCAGATTAGACAGTTGAAGAGTTGAATCAGCCTGCAGAGGAATATAACAAGCATCAGAGTTGGTGCAAGGTAAGTAGTGAGAGCATGAGGCAAGTGTAGGCAGAGAGGAAGAGCTGAGCAGGGAGAAAAACATTACCATTTTGGCAAGTGCCAAGCTGTTGGATCTGCCTAAATCATCATGCTTAAATGTATTCTAACTTCACCTAAGGAAAAAGCAACTTTTGATTTATGCCCTGTAGCATTCTGACCACAAAAGCTGGCAAGTTACTTCTGTGCTACCTGGGGGATATATTAATAGTACATGATAATTTCTAGCTAGTACATGCTTTTTAAAAAAAAAAAAAAAAAAAAAAAAAAAAAAAAAAAAAATTAGATATGAGTCTTTACAGTCTAGAGGTAAGATACAAACATACTAGAAATATTCCAAGGAAAAGAGAAAAATACATTGATTTAATTTCTGGACCTGGAAATTTTTACAGTAATTTATTTATTTTTATGACTTAAACCCAGCAAAGCAGGAAAAGCATTTACAGGGAAAGTGTCTATACTTTATATACAATAAAATGTTCTAATGTTCTAACCCTGTCATGACTCTTCCTCCTTAGAATACATCTGAGGTTGGTTTTTTTATCTGTAGTGTAGCACTGTAATCCATGTAGAGGCTCATGTGCCACTGTCTTTTATTTCTACATGGCTAATGAGGATGGGACTGCAATTGGCATCCTGCCAAATCCTTGTTCTAGGCCATAGAGAATAAACAATTTGCTGGATTCTAAGAAAATAAACAGTTAAACAATTAAAGTAAATAATTTTGTGAGCAATGGCGCTAAATGAGATGTGGTTGTCTTTGCATATCTTAACTCATTGCAAATTCTTGATAGAAACTTTTCTTGCATTAGCATCCTTAAATGCTCCCTCTCCTATGTACCTCTACATGCACAATTATAAGTGTTCCTATGCAAGGATTCTCTGGTGTATAGTTAGCACTGGACATTTTTTTCTTATTGAGGGACCTACAGTACCTGTCCTCTCAGATCTATTTTCTTCTAACTGGTAGAAATTGTATTGCCCTTGAGATGTTTTCCCTCAGATAAATGCAAGTGGTCTTGAAGCTTCTGAAAGAGACACAGAGAAAGGCAAGGTAACAGTGTAAACTTAGCTACACTCTATTCAAAAAGGAATGTAGATCTAGGAAGTATTGCTGAAAGGTAGGCTGTATGACAACATAAAATACATAGCAATGACTCTTCTGTGGAAGCAGCTGCTTCTGCTAGGTACGGATACACCTGTACAAATAGATAGATAGATAGATTGATACATAGATAGATAGATATGGATATTTATTTTGTAAACACAGTGCTATGGACTGCTTGGGATAATACTCTGAACAGACAGTGGTTACCAACAGCTGTAGTGACCGCTGGCAGGGGATGAGAGTGTCAGATTTTTGCAGAGTAGTGTGCACAGCAATGAAACAATTTTTGCTTTAAATACAAAACCTTGCATTAAGGAGAAAATTAACACATTAATCAGTAGTAGTAACTACTTCAGTCAAGGAATAAAGAGAATTTCTCTATTCCTTATCTCTGCTCATAGGCACAAGTATTTGTTGGGGCAATTTTTTCATCTCCTTTTAAGGTCGTCAGCCAAATTGTTCACCAGTCCCACATCTGATTCGGAGCTACCTCTGACATGTTTTAGCAAGACTGATGAAGTAAATGCCTTGTCTTCAAACCCCTGGAGTCCTGGCAACTCCTTAACTACAAAGGTCTGCATCCTATTACATTGTAGCTTCTTCTTACGTGTGGATCTGGCTGAAAACAATTGGAGACTTTCCACTGTGTCAAAGGCACCCAAGTGTCTACCTGACACTTGTAATGTTCATGTGGCCAAACCTCTGTTCCTCTCACCAGAAAAATAAACCAGAAAAAGAAGGTCTGAGTCATGTTTTCTGCTGTTTAAAAGCTGAAATATCTCAAGCATTCTTTAGGGAAAGGAGGTCTTCAAAGATGAAAAAGAGGCAAGGTTGCTAGCAATCATATTTTACGCCATGGAAAAGACTCGGTTAAGATATTGCTGAATGGAGGCTGCCAAACAAAGGTGAAATATAAGTCATTGCAGGTGCTTTAAAGATATATTTAGGGCTTTGAGCAATTAAAGAAATGTTTTATTCTGCATCTTAAAAAAAAAAAAAAAAAGACATTGTGGTAATAGTTGACTTAAGGCCTGAAGAAAGAACTGATTTAACATTCTTCACTTTTTATCAATCACTCATACCACTAAACTATAACTAAAAGCTGTATCTTATAGTGAAAAGGATCTGTAACTTTTGGACACAGATTTTTTTTTTATTATATTGTAGAAATTCTAGCTTTTTAACAACGCCAACAAAGCTGGAGCTTCAATTCTGTTCAATTGCTCTAAATGATGTTATAAAAAATTACACTGAAACATTTATTCTAATATTGGACAGATGTAAATAGGTGCTACTGTGAAATGACCTCTATACTTCATCTGTATGAATAGTTCCCATTGTATTCTCTTAAAACTTGATTTTAATAGGAAAATCCAGATATGGAAATTTCTGCACATGTAATGGAGCATGATCTTATTTTAGCTCTTCTGCTTCACAGAAATGTATCATGCTAATTAAGGATTTTGAATTGGCAAAAATGAAGAATGGTGAAAACAAGCGATGAGGCGCTCAAAAAAGATATTCATGCCTCTCTGCAGTCTCTGCATGACACTGTGTAGGATCCCAGCACTGCAGAGTCAGCTACATGGTTATTAATGTTTCTTTAATATATTTAAATATAGGCCAGGCAGGGTCAGTGCTTAGAAAAGAAAGCCTCAGGACATCTCATGCTGTTAAAAGAAATGGTTTACTGTTTTAATAATATAAGTTTTTCTTTTGAGGATGGGCTGTATCATATGTCAAGGGGTGTCTAAGAACACATTGGTAAGTAAATGGTCATTAAAACTCACATAGCTCTGTGCCCAATATAAGGGCTAGTATTAAACCCCAAGGACTTAGTGTGAAACATAGTTACAACCTAGTTTATGCTACAGGGTTGCCAATGTTACTTGACACAGGTTACGGGTTTGTAAGTGTGTGAAACACACTAAGGTGTGAAAAAGTGCACTTCTAGTTTTATGAAACAGTGAGAACAGGTACAGGACTGGGAATAGGGCCTGACCTCTTGTGGACCTCTGGCTCTCGTCCCCTCCTTCCTTCCCCCAAAGAACAGTTAAACTCAGATTTCTTCCTTTTTTTGGCAAAATAAAAATAGGGCTTTTAGATTTTGAGTTCTTCTGGATTAATCAACTCCTATTTTCTTTTTTTCCAACAATCAGCAGTTAAAAATTTCCCATATTAAAGAAAAAAATGGTATTTAGTCAGTCATGTGATAGCAGAAGTGTAGTGGTCAGGGAGGAGGGGGCAGGTTAAGGCAGTAATTAGGCTAAAAGTAAAAATTAAAGTTAAATGGTGACGAACGGGGCACGGCGGTGAGATGCAGGCAAAGCGGGGCCCGGCCCGGCGGCATTGCCACAGCCGTCAGGCGCCTGCGGGGCTTCTGTGCAGCGGGCCGGGGCCCCCCAGAGCCACACGGAGGCCTGCGGGGCAGCGCCCGGATCCCACTGTGGCCGGGTTATTCCGCCTCTGCAGCCACAGGGCGGCGCCCGGCATTCGGCTGACCCGCCCGAAGTAGCCCAGACGAGCAGAGGGCAGGGGAGCGACATCCCAACGCTCGTTCCCTCGGGGTTCGGAGAGCCGCGCAGGGCGCTGCGGCCGGTCGAACGCCTACCCGTCCTCCCGGGATGTGAGGAGGGCGGGGAGGCAGGTCTATGTCAGGAGTAGGCGGTGCAGCGTGGCCCAGCAGGGGGGTGAGAGGGAAGCAGGCGCCGAGGCCCGGGCAGAAGATGGTTGGTGCGGGCTCGCTCCCCTGAAAAAGCTGCCAAGCAGGGAGCCGCAGACTGAGCCTGCTGCGCCCCCGGCCGCTGGAGGGACGGTGTAGGGTCGGTGGGCAGTGACTGCGGGGTGAGGGGCCGCAGCGGCCCGGCGGAGCCCGAGGCAGCGGCCGTCCTGGGAGCATGCGGCGGCAGGAGGAGGAGTGAAGAGTAGTGGTTGCGCCTCCGCGTCGTCTTCTCCCCCCTCGCCAGGGCTTCGCTCTCACGGGCTGAGGGCGGACTCCAGGAGGAAAATGGAGCTGTTTCCCAGCGGTGAGTACCGCGGCAGCGCCGCGCTGCCCAGCGGGCGCACCCCGAGCCGGCGGCGGAGGCCGGGACGGGGAAGCGCGGTCTCCCCACGGCAGGCCTGCCCTGCCTCGTGGCAGAGGTGCGCCCGGGCGGGCCCCCGCGCCGCAGGGCCCGGGCGCAGCTGGGGCTCCCGGCGGGAGCTGTTTGCCCGGAGGAACAGGGGAGGCTTCTTAGTCGTGCCACCCTCATAGTCCGCGGCTTGGAAATTACCTCAAATCTTGTTTTATTTTGGTTAATTAGGCACACATGTCTGTAACTAGGAAGGTAAGAGGAGGCTCCCTCTCTTTTTCGGTATTGTTGCCCTTTTTATTGCCCGGCCATAGTCTCATGGTGGCAGATAACGGACACTATGAAGCTGAGGCAACTTCTACACCAAGGTGTGCTCTCGCTATGTATTGCTCCGAGGAAAGAGCCTTATATGCATCTGGAGTGCCAAAGCCATCGTGACTCTCTGATGGGAAGGAGGAACCTTCTGTTGATGCCGTTTTCCTGATCGAGGCACTCTCAACATCGTCTCCGCCCAGCGAGGGAAAGGAGAAGTAAAATATAGGAGGGTCTAGGGTGTTTGAAACAATGTTTCAGGGTGTTCCTGGAAGCCAGAAAGCTTTCAGAACTGTCTGTGCATTGACAAAGTGCTTGAAATAACTATGTGGTTGCAGCTTTGAGATAAGCATGCAGCAGCGTTTGTTGACATCGTGATACAGCAGTGTGTGTGCATCCTGCGCTTGTGACTGAAATGAAGCCCTGTGAAGCCCATGTTACTACTGCATCTGTATTAGTAACACATTCTAACTGTCCAGGACAGAGGAGGAAATGAAGCTCTCAGATCAAACTGAAACTAAAGTATGTTTGGTTAGACTCAAGATGATAGCCAAATATGGAATTAGGACAAGACATTGGGTAAAACAACAGCCTTCCTGTTGAAAATGCAGTGCTTTTATTACAGGTGGGATTTGGTCTTTTAAATGATAAGCAAGCTGGGTAGCCATAGCTAAAGCACGAAGTAGTTAGCTACATTGTATTTTAACTCCTCAGTGACCTGCCAAATCAGAGTACAAAACTTCTACCAAATTCAGAAAAAAAACATGCAGTAAAAAGTGAATTTTCTGTTTCACTTGAGAAATATATTGTCATTGCCTTGTGTTTCCCTTTCCTCAAATACACTAAAAAAATCCCTATCCTTTATATGCTGCCTTTTAGAATCCGAAGGTTATGAGCTCTGGGCATATTTTGTCAGTTTAACTAGCAAGATGGACATTTTCTTTCTTTCTTTCTTTCTTTCTTTTTTTTTTTTTTTTTTAATTACACTTTGGGGGGGGTTGTCATGTTAAAATTATAGTTTGTACAGGCAGTTGATGTTTTGGTTTTGTACTTAATCCTGGCCTTAGTAGGAGATCTTTCAACTACAGTTTATTACAGTCACAGGGTTGTAATCTGCATTCCTGTATGCATGGTAAAAAGACCTTGTCTTTAAAAGCAATGCAGTTTTGGGGAGAATTTTTTTTAAAGTCATCTTGCTAAGTCCATTCCCTTTGAGAGAGACAGCCATCATGTTGATATCACTGTTTAACATAATACTGTTACTGCATTGTGTAACAAATAACAAAATTCTGCTCTTTATCCATGCAACTGAAAGAAATGGCAGTGTGGGCCCTGAGCATACAGTTCAGAGGTACTTTGTGCTACTACTGAGAAGCAAAGTTCATGCGCAGAGCTTCCTAATCTTGTTCCCTGAGGTGAAAAACCTGGAGATGATGGTGAGACTGTTTGGAAGAAAATTTGGAGCTGAAGCTGGTCAATATATTTCCTCCAGAAAGCTAGCTCTACTGGAAGGGACACTAAAGAGAAAGTGCAAATATTAGAGCAGAGGTGTTGCTCATTATTTTGATGATCTTGAGGCATCTTTGGTGCTCAATAGCAGCTGCTAAAATCTGAAGTGAAGAGGATGCTTACACTATTGTCCTTTTGAATAGAGTTTTCATTTCCACAGCTGGTGGTCTGGAAGCTTTTGTGGGCATCAAATCTTTCAAATAAACTGTGCTTCATGGTAACTGAAAGACTATTTGTTATGTCTTATACAGTAGTAATGAGTTGTGCTTGTGAGTCTGTATGTTGGTTTCCTGTGCAAAGTGCTTTGTAAATTCAGAGGAAAAGATGGCTATCACAGGAAGCTTACAATCTTATATTTGTAGGTCTCTGAGTTCTTTGGGGCTTTACCCTTGTAAAACAGAGGGAACAGGCTGAATCTTAAGATTTTCCAATAACATTTCAGTTGGATTCAGAACTCTGGTGCCCATTTGTCAAACTGGCAAAAAGACAATTTCTTGTTTTGCTTTACAGATGTAGAGCTGTGTCAGAATGGATATCTTAAAATAGTCTTTAAGGCAGCAAATGCACTAAAGTGGATATGGAAGATAGCTGGTTTTCTAATTAAATATTTGGTGGTTTTTTTCTTTTCTTCAAATAAAAGCAAAAACACAGCCATAAATAATTTCAAAAGTCAAAGAAACCCTTATCCTTTCCTTGAAATGCTAGTGGGTGTGCTGAACTCTTTTATTGTTCATAATTATTGTTTATAATTTCTCCCGTAGAAATACTCAGATAACCTAAATAAAAATATTTAAAATTTCTTTTTTGACTTCACCCCCCACCCCTCTACTAGAAATTTAGGGCCAGTCCTCTTTGGAGATATGTCTGCCATGCCTTCTCTCCTGCCCAGGAATTTAGTTGGAGATAATGTGTGAGGTCTGTAGCTCTGGAAGAACAGTTAATTGCAGATCTATTTTTAGGGCCTGGAATAGCTGAGTTAATTATAGAATCATAAAATATCTTGAGTTGGAAGGGACCCATAAGGATCATGGAGTCCAACTGCCTGCTCCTCGCAGGACTACCTGAAACTAAATCACATGACTAAAAGCATTGTCCAGACGCTCCTTGAACTCTGACAGGCTTGGTGTCATGACCACTTCCCTAGGGAGCCTGTTCCAGTGACCAACCACCCTCTCAGTGAAGAAGTTTTTCCTAATGTCCAATCTGAACTTCCCCATAAATGTTATAAATTAGTAAATGTTTTAGAAATGGTTACTGGTAAGATTTTATTTTTTGAGAAAAATTCCTCTGTTTTACATGACTATTCTTAATTTGAGACCTTTCCAGAAATATGAATAATCAAAGTGTAATTAAAAATGTATGGAAGACTTCCTTCTTGTTGCATGTAATTTTTTTTTCTAAGTTGTATGATCTCAAATTCCTTTGACCTGGGAACTGCAAATTAATGAGCAGAATGTACTAATTGTAACTAGTCATTTGTTACCGAAACAGTTCCATTAAGAAAATTCAAAAAAAGTTAAATACTGACTAAAGGGGATATGTCATGTTATTTGGGACATCTCTCTTTTGGACAATATTACAAAATATTTTGCAAGCCTTTTGCTTTTATTTTCAGACTGTATGTGTTTCTGAAAGATCATTTCACCATTTCCTGTTTAATACTTTAAACATGGAACTTTCCCATTAGAGATGAAAAGAAAAGATAGAAGTGAGCTATTACAGTGTTTCTCACTTAAGACAAGTGATGTCCATAAACAAATAACTACAGAAGGGATAACTTGTGATGATCTTTTGAAATGCAAATAACATTCACTTTCACTGACATTCTTGAATTATTTTAATCCTTTTTTTTACACGGCAAATGGAAACGTTGAAATTAATTACATAACTAAACTAATGAACAAAATAAAAAAGCTCTCATGGGAAGAAGAGTGTTTTTTTGTAGAGGGTAGAAATAAACCAAGTTAGATAGTGTCATTTACAAAATGAAAAATGTCATTTGCAAAATCTAGTTATTTCAGCTAGTTCCTGTCAATTCCGAAATGTTTCCTTTCTCTGTGTTAGTTTTGTTCAGTATATAAATGTATTGGAGATTGCAGGAGCATGTTCTGTGTGCACAGCCTAAGTCTATTGGGGGCAACAGGCATACCCTTAACTGTCAATATTGTATACTTTGTGTCATGGAGCAGATTTCCTGTTTGTTGTGAACTGTATTATTAAGTCCTAAACAACAGACTGAGTAATCTGTTTTGGTAAGATGGTAGATAAAAAAAATCTGAGGTCTGTTCTCAGTGTCTCCGCACCCCACCCCACCCCACCCCGCCATGTTTTGGATATCCCAGCATTTTACTTTAGTCAAATATTACTGACAGAAAAAAATCCTGATTGCATCTATTTCTAGATGTGAGTTTTATGTTGTTCAAGTGCATGTTACTGGACGGTATTTTTCCACAAAGCTGTGTTGTGGTATTTGTATCTTTTGTTCCTGTGTCAGCTAAGCTAAACAGAAACCTGTTTTCTCAATGAGTTGAATATATATTTGCTTTTACTGCATTTCTGTGAACTCCCTGTTTAGCAATGGATGCTCAGAAATTAATTCAGTAGTTCAGATGCAGTCTGTGGAGCTAAGAGAGAGCGATCATCCCTCTCTGGGCTTGTCGTGGTTTAGAGGTCCAGCCAGCAACTAAGCACCACGCAGCCGCTCGCTCACCGCCCCCCCCCCCCCCCCCCCCCCGCCCCCACGGTGGGATGGGGAGGAGAATCGAAAGAAAAAGGTAAAACCTCGCGTGTTGAGATAAGAAGAGTTTAATAGAACAACACAAGGAGAGAAGGAATGTTAATATTAATAATAATAATACCAAAAGAGTATGTAAAGCCAGTGTTGCACAATGCAATTGCTCGCCACCCGGAACACTACGCTCAGCTCGTTCCCGAGCCGCGGTAGCACTCCACCCGGCCAGCTCCCCCACTTATATTCTGAGCGTGACGTCAGTATGGTATCGAATATCCCCTTGGGTAGTTCGGGTCAGCCATTCCGGCCGTGCCCCCTCCCAGCTTCTTGTGAAAATTAACACTATCCCAGCCAAGCCCATGACAGGGATCCGTTCATGTATATACACAGTCTAAGACGTACATGTTTTGTTTTGCTGCCACTTTATGGTACAAGCCGGGATCCGGATGAATTAGCAACAAATCTGGAACAGAGTACTCCAGCACCTGTTATAAAGTGAAAAGCAATTTGATGATCAGAATAATAAGGGAAGTAGATGAACATACGAAGTGAGAAGAGAGAAAGAACTTAATCTGCTTGAAATGTTTTCTTTTGGCAAGACCAAACACTGTGAGTTGGAAAGAGATTGAAAATCTCTTTCCCTGTTAAAACAATGTCTGAAGATCAGAGTATAGATGTTTACCATTGATTGTTTGTTAGTATCTTTCCACTACGGAGATGGTATTCCGCTTGTGGAATGAATGAAGTCACTGAATATCTGCATGATATCTCATGAGTCAAAAATATTGAAAGCTTATGTTGACCTCAGTATCCACCTGTAAAAGTATTCCAGACCTGTCTTGTCATCTTTTTTGGGAAGATGATGCAAAGTCCAGCAACTGTGTTTGACATTTGTGAGGCTATGTGCACGTGCTAGATAAAGCCCCATAATGACTGCCACAGAAAAAGTTGAAAACTGATAAAAGCTAAGATAAAACCACTTCTGTTCGTTTAACTAATCAGAATACTTTTTTCATATTTGATGGGCATTGGTATAATAATTACGTATGAAGAAGCTGAATTTACCTTTATTTAATGCATGTCTCTGATTTTAGTAGAGATGAATTCAGCTGTATTCAGAGAATTCAAGTTTTCCTCTTCCTCCTTCACTCAATGATTTGAGTGAAGGAAGTTCAGTGAACTCCCAGCTCTGCTGGACAATATATTTTTTTTCATTAAGTAGAAAAGCAGAGATTGTATAGAAGAGCAAAAACATTAAGATTTCTTCATGAGTGAGGGCAATATTATTCCTTTGTCTATCAGAGAAATTTGTATGCATGGCAGCTACTGCTTAGACTTCTGTCCAACACTACCTTAAAATAACATCAAATTAACTTTTAAAATACACCAGAGTTTTTTGTAAGCTGGGTTTTAATTGCCTGTAAGTGTTTTAAAGAGTACATATGTACCTTCTAATAGCTGTGTTTTGACTATTTTTGATACTGCTTTAAATAGTGGAAGTATATTAACCTTAAATTGTAAGAATCACAAAAAGATTGTGTACCTTGTACAGAAAGAAAGGGAGAGAACAGATGGAGGCTCTTGAAGGAAATGGGGAGGAAGGAGGGGAGGGAACAGCTCTGGAAAACTCATCCAGTTGATCAAAGAGACAGGAATTTCAGGGTAATATGGTGTGTTGGGTTCTGCTCAATTTGCCTCCCTGGGGCACAGCGGATGTTTTATTCCATCAGGAGTGTTATTTCGCAAAAGAGATTGAAAGAAGATCTCACTGCCCAGTTCTTCTATTGGATTATTCAGGGTGTGTAGTAATGTACTGCAACAGTGGTCTTCTTTACTGCAGCTGGTGAAGAGTGAGAGAGAAGAATCCTGATTCTACTGAAATGTGAGACACTTTTGGTGGTATTTTTGTTCATGTGGAGATAAGGTGGGTTTTGATGTTGGGATGTTTTTTCCCCACCAAAGTTCCTATGAAGCTGTTTGGAGGAGTCTGTTTCACTGTGCTTTAGTAAGCGTAGCTGAGTGCAGAGAGCTTTTCTAGGGTTATAATCGCTCTTTGACGTTGAAGGAATCGATTCTGCAAACACTGGAGTTCTCGTGTAACGATACTTCCATCAGAATGCCATTGACTTTTAGGGAGAACCAGTTGTGTTTAAAACTAAGAATATGCCTGATTTACCTACTGCTTCAGGGCCTAACACTACTTCTTATTTAAGCCTTTCTTTTGTATAAAATCTGGCAATTTCTTCTGCAGTAATAATGAATTGTTAACACATCAATAGAATCACTTGTAACTGTTTTTCATGCATGTAAACCAATCTTTCTGGAAACAGCCAGGCTTGTACTTGTGGGAGTCCAAAAAGCTTCAGAATATTTTAGAAGCCTCATTACTTCTGAGCTGTAAACCATTCTAAGAGAAAGACAAAGAACAGGTTTTCAGAAAATGGAACTGGGAACACAGCATGTGTAACTGGTCAGTTCTGTTATCCAAATTTGTGCTTTTTATCATTGATGGAGATATTAATGAGGCCTCGGTGTCTATTTTGGCACAACTGGGTATTCATAAGTGTGAGTACTTGTAGGTAAAGTACTATTCTACAAACAACTGGAAAATAATTAAAGAAGCCATTACAAAATACGCACTTTAACAATTAAAAACACAAATGAGAAGAAAATCAGAACTGATAATGTTTAAAAGCATGCAACCTGTTAAACTTTGAACAAATGAAAAACAAACCCCAAGGAAACAGATTAAATCTTCCTTCATATCTATCTTTTGTGATTATAATACTGTGATGCTACTGTGACGGTGGTCTGCATTGCAATGGTAGGAATGCTGTGTTTGTCCTGCATTATGTACGCTGATTAGGCTAGCAAGCTCCATCACAGCAACTGACTTGTTGGCAACTCTGTGATGGATTTGGCAAAAGTTCAGGCTAGTGCTGTGCTGACAGATGGTGCCTGGAATAGAAGAGGCTACACTAAATTTAAAAATGCAGGAGGGTCAATTTCCTTTATACTTAAAAGTTCTTTGTGATTATTCCCCCCCCCCCCCCGTGTATACATAAACCAGTGAAAGCCATTAATGTGGTGTATCTAAAAGAACAATATGTAAATTCTAAATCTTTTCTTTGCCAAACCTGACTGATTTTCACAGAAAGAATATTGTGGTATTGCCATATTGTGGTCATTTTTCATCTGTAAAAATTATGATTGTGGGATTAAAATCAATGAAGGCAAAAAACCCTCATTTGTGGAGCAGAACAGAACTGTTATTATGAGGGGTTGTATCATTGGCAGGGCTATGATCTACAGAAATTCTTCTCTTTAAATAAAAATTGGTGATTAAAAATATGCTTTGTCTAGAGAGGAACCAAGGGTTGTCTTTTTTATTTCTGTTGTATCTTTTCCCCTCATTTTGCTATTTTCTTTCTTTTTCTGGTAGTGGCATATGTGTTCTGAAATGTATATACATTCTAATAACAGTGATGTGGCCAAGGATATGTACGTTGCTGGGCAAAGCAACCCAGACTACTCACAAGATCAAAATAGCTGCCTGTATGCACAGCTTGTTGATTCGAGCTCCCTCAGGGTTGGCTCTAGAGTCACCCTGCTGGTATTTCTGCAGAAACCTGTCACAAACCCTGCGGAGCATGTTCATCTGCTGGGTAGATCGGTCTGGCACTCTGTGCAGTCTGCAGCTCTCCCACCTGCTTTTTCCATGGTGAGAACGAGTGAAAGAGATGACTCCAGGGTACCTTCTGAAAAGTGTCTGGTATCTGAGCTGCCCCTGCCCCCATGGTGGTGGTTGTAATGAAGCTGATTTCAAAGCTGATACATGATACCTGGGTAGGGCTTAGGAGCAATTTAGATCTTGGTATTTCTTAAGCTACCACGCAGGCACACCGCCACTTCTTTCTCTGTCAAGGTCCTTTGTCTTGTTATGTAATGAGACTGACAAAAATTTAGGGAGATGTATTGTTGGTCTGTTAAGACCATGTAAAATTTACTGTGCTGCAAGTCATACGCGATAACCTTTAGATGTTATTGCTTCTGTGAGCTGAAATAACAGTTATGAAACAGTGAACATGCAATACTTGCTTGTGACCTACAAATGGTTTTGTATAGTATTATCACTGGCGTTGTCAAGTGTGTATTAAGCAACAACAGTAATCCAGAAGGCACATTGGGTTGTTTTTTTAGGAACTGTTCAAGATGAGAAGGTATGATAGTTCAAATTTATTGCTTTAAAAAAAGACTAAGCAAGCATCACGTTGTATGCAGTCTGTCAGATTGTATGCCTGACAGTCTGTTAGGTGTTTTGCAAAGTTCTCTAAGAATTTTTCCTCAGAACAACTGATACTGGCAGAGAAATCTTTTGTAACTTCAGCTGTGATGAGCCTGGTATTTATCAGCAATGAAATTGATGGACAGATATAATGAAGAAGATAGTCAGCAGTCCTGGATATGGGAGTTCAGTAGCCTGAGAAACTTGAGGCATAACTTCCTGCATGTCTCCAAGACTCAGGGTCTTTTCTTTAGACCCCTGTGGTTAAACATCTTCTATCTTTTTAACTGCAAAACATACCCTTGATCAGAGTGGAAACAGGAAACTAAAACCCTATGTTCTAAAATTAAAGTTCAGAGCCCTCTTTCCCATCCTGTATTTTCTTCATCCAATGGCTGAGGATGGAACACTGGCTTAGTGTTGTTGGGACCTGTAGCAGGTTTTCTCTCTCTTTCTCGCTTTAAAGTGTCATGTAAAACAACCTCCCCTTCTTCCCTTCCCTCCACTTCCCCCCCTTTTCACTGTGGAAACCTAACTTGTACCAGATTGAAATTTGAAAATATTTGATAAGATGTGAGTGGACATGATATACCTGTGTTCGATACCAAAATCCAGACTAAGCTTGTATTGGTTAGCCTTAAATTCTCCAGTTAATCTCCATTGACCTCCAGAGAAATAGTTATGACAAAAATAACTTACATTTTTTGCCAGTTGAATAGGTAGAGTATTCAGTAAATGAACCACACTCTTTTGCCTTTCCATGATGTTTTATTTTTGTTGATGACATGAAAGTAAAGATTTGAAAAGACATATCAGTAATAGTCTGGCTATCTACTTACAAATGTAATTGGTAAATGTTGAAATGTAATTGATCCATGTGGTTCTTCAGCCTGAGGTCCTACCAAAGAAAACGCAATTGTGCTTTCTTTACAAATCAGGAAGAGGCTTTCAGAAAACCTTTTAGAAGCACCCAAGACTAATAAACAGTGACTTACATGAGGTTACACTCTTAGCTCCTGTTTCTTATGGCAGCTTAAGATAAGAGAGGTTCTTAAAATACATAATTATGTATTGTTTCAATGTCCAAGATAAAGCCCAATTGGCAGAATTTTGCTCCATTGTATGTGCAGAACCTCTCTGTTGCAATATTTGATCTCACATTCATTAAAAAAAAAAAACAACCCACAAACAAACAGCAAAAGTAGACCTTCCAGTACAGGCTGAAGGAGAGGAAGTAGAGAGTGACCTTGTATGGCTTGAAACTTATGTTCCCTTACTCACTTTGGATTGGAAAGCATCATTTGTCCTCCTTTGCAATACAGGAAAAACTATTCATTTTCAGGTTAGGATGGTACAAAAATTGTGAAAAAAGGGACTTTTTCCAAACCAGCATCTGTTTTGTGCACTTTTCATCCATCCATTGTGACTTAATTGTGGAAGCCATGATATGTGCTTAACTAGACAGATTCTTGTAAACCTCTACCAGTTAGATTACACTTAGCCTTATAGCCTTATTTGTCTCCTGAAATCAAACCCTTGCAAAGTGGCATTTGTCGCTAGGATGTACTTCAAATCATGGACAGACTTCATGTAGTGCCTGCCTTTTGATAAGAGCTTATAGTAAAATTGTACAGAGAGTCATCATATATGTTTGCATGTAAGTAATGACACTGCAAAAAGCAATGGAGCCTGTCTTGGTTTTTAGTACCACACCAAATGGAAGTGCCGTTATCTGTATCAGTGGAGGATGGTGACGTCTTAGCCGAAACAGAAAAACTCCCACTTCAGTTCAGTGAGGTGGTTGTTTTATGTAAGGCTTTTTGAGGTTTGTTCTGTCTGAGTCCATGTGTGCCATTCTCTGGTTTTTTGTACTTAAGCGTCATGGTTTAACCCCAGCCGGCAAATAAGCACCACGCAGCCGCTCGCTCACTCCCCCCACCCAGTGGGATGGGGGAGAGAATTGGAAAAAAAACCCAACAAACAAACAAACTCGTGGGTTGAGATAAAGACAGTTTAATAGGACAGAAAGGAAGGAAAATAATGATAATGATAATAAAAATAATAATAATAAAATGACAATAATACTACTAAAAGAATTGGAATATACAAAACAAGTGATGCACAGTACAATTGCTCATCACTCACCAACCGACACCCAGTTAGTTCCCGAGCAGCCAGCTGTCCCTCCCGGCCAACTCCCCCCAGTTTGTATACTGGGCGTGACATCATATGGTAAGGAATATCCCTTTGGCCAGTCTGGGTCAGCTGTCCTGGCTGTGTCCCCTTCCAGCTTCTTGTGCCCCTCCAGCCTTCTTGCTGGGTAGGCACAAGAAGCTGAAAAATCCTTGACTTAGTATAAACACTACTTAGGAACCACTAAAACCATCAGTGTGTTATCAACATTATTCTCATACTAAATCCAAAACATAGCACTATACCAGCTACTAGGAAGAAAATTAACTCTATCCCAGCTGAAACCAGGACATTAAGTAATACTAATCTTTATCAACAGGAAGCACAAGTGGCTTTAGTGTTTCTGGTGTTTTTTTTTAAATGACTGCATTCAGTATGTAAAAGCATATATGCACATATGTCTGTGTTTTTGATCTATTAAAAATATGCATATGTAATCTTGCAGCATCATGGGAATTAAGGACATGCTGTTAGCCCACCTATTGCTTCTGTTCTGTCTCTAAAAAGCAGGGAAAGCACATGGATGATACACAGATTTTCGTAGCAATACTTCATATTTCCTAATATTTGTTGGCTGTGCTTTTTTCTATTGGATTATTCCCGTCTGTCTTCTGAATTCAATAATTTAAGAGAGAAAGTGGTGACATCTGTCTTGTAGCGGCCTAACTTGGTTTTTTTTCAGAAAAGTTTTTCTCATGTAAAGGATCTAAAAATAAGATCTAACACATTTAAAATAACTGCAAGCATGAAAGCTTTTATTTCTAAATTCAAAGGTCTGTGGTTTCCTATAAGTGGCTATATATTGCCCCTATACACTAGCTATACCAGTAAATAAAAATTCTGCTTAAACTTTCTTGTTGTGGGTTAACCCCGTTAGGCAGCTAAGCCCCATGCAGCCACTTGCTCAATCCCACCCAGTGGGATGGGGGAGAGAACCGGAAGGGTAAAAGTGAGAAAACTTGTGGGTTGAGATAAAGGCAGTTTAATAGGGAAAGCAAAAGCTGCACGCGCACAAGCAAAGCAAAATAAGGAATTCATTCACTACTTCCCATCAGCAGGCAGGTGTTCAGCCACCGACAGGAAAGCAGAGCTTCATCATGCGTAATGGTTACTTGGGAAAGCAAATGCCGTAACTCCAAACATTCCCCCTTCCTCCTTCTTTTTCCAGCTTTCATTGTTGAGCATGACATCATATGGTATGGGATATCCCTTTGGTCATTTGGGTTCAGGTGTCCCAGCTGTGTCACCTCCCAACCTCTTGTGCACCCCAAGCCTGCTTACTGGCAGGACAGTGTGAGAAGCAAAGAAGTCCTTGACACTGTGTAAGCACTGCTCAGCAATAGCTAAAAAATGGGTGTGTTATCAACACTGTTTTGTTTACAAATCCAAAACATAGCACTGTAAGAGCTACTATGAAGAAAATAACTCTATCCCAGCCAAAACCAGTATACCGCTGAAGGGCAAAACTTGCTTCAAACCAGAGCAATAGGAAACAGTGGACTGCAAAAAGAGACAGTTACAATTTTGCAGTGAACAGCAATTGCCTTTTTGGTGTAAACAAGGACTAATTATTGTATAGAGATATATACACGTTATATACCTCAGCAATGATCAATGTACCCCTTACTGACATGGGGCTCTGAATTCATGGACTCTATGTAGGTCCATACTAACATAAGTAAAAGCTTCTTAAGGGGGTAAAATATGTTCTGGATATTGATTAAAACCTCCCTCTATGGACCTCAAATTCAGATTTGATCTGATTGAAATAGTAAGGTCATCACTTTTACGTCTGTCTGTTGGTGGTTTTTTTCTTTTTTTTTAAAAGAAGAGTTAAGATACTTGTGATATTTATATGATGCTCAGAGTTAATGCTGAAGTGCTTTATATGTATATTGCTGCTGTATATGCTTCCATCATTCCTTCATTTGTGTATGGTTTTGTATTGTACCATATTGTGTCATGATGAAAAACAGTTATGAGCATATATAAAAATGCAGCACTAGCTTTTCTGTAAGAACTGTCTCGGTTTGGTTTAATGCAATTGAAAACTTGTCCTTATGACTGTACTAGCCTGCCCTTTTGCAAAATTCTTAAAATGTTGAATGGAGCATACGGTCATAATGATGCAGAAGTTTGCATTAGGTCTGGAGCTGTGTAATGCCAGTAAGGTGGGGCAGGGGGAGGGAGGAAGCATGTGCTTCTCAGCTTTCTTATCTCCTGGTTGCTTCCTTGCAGGAAAATTTTTTTTCTTTTGCTATTCCCGACTTCTAGATATAGTGTTCATTATTTTTTCATTGTTTTCTTTGGTGCTAAAAAGATTATGATGCGAATCTGAGTTTCCCACATACTGTTGAAAGAGTGTCACTGTTAGGCCCCTAGGAAACACAGTGAAGAATATATATAATCCTCAGACAGGTGGGAATTTAGCTGCACAGCTCTCATAGGTCATAAGGAGAAGTGAACCAAAATCTGTGCACTGTTTTGGCAAGGTCTAAAACTGTGCAATTGTTTCCTTTCAAATTAAAACACTTCAAATTCCAAATAATGAAAGCAGGAAAACTTCAGTTGCAATTTTGGAAGACGGAAACTGAAGTATATTGTGTTTAATTTGATTTTTTTTTTTTTAAACTTTCAGGGCTCTTTTGTAAAATGTCTTGGCATAACTGTAGGATACTTATGGTCATTTTTCCCAACACAAGAGAAACTCATATTGAATTGGCTTTCAGAGGACTTCATTAGATATTCACAAATCATGGGAAACTGAGTCTGCTCTTCTGATACTGGATTCCTGTGGGTCTGTCTTATATTACTCTTTTCAGGAGGTACTTGTGTATCTGCTTTGTTATTTGAATGTTAACTTTGCACCATAACTGTACTAGTAATTTTTTGTTGTTTTGTGAGCTACTGTATCAACAGCCCTTGATTGTACATATTAATTCCTGTGGAGCCAACTGAAATACTTGTAAGAGAGTATGGAATACATGTAAGTCACTACTCTGAGTAAAATCCCTAAGTTTTTTTGAAATTATTCAAGCTCACTCTCTAACATCCAGTTCTGAATGATTCCTGTATCTCCTTCTCCTCTGCATAGTGATTGAAAACCACATACAGCTTGAAAATTCAGAATAGTGCACATAATGTTTCCATAGATGTTTCCATGCAAAGCAAATATTTACAGCCATAAGTTGGCATGCACTTTTAATGAGCCTATGCAATCTCACGCGCAGCTCTAATTTTGATCATATTTCTGTCTGGGTAAAACACATAATTCTTAGAAGATTCTGTTGGTTCATTATTTTCTTCCAGAAGTGGAAGATGTGGGCATGACCCTGCATTCAAATGAAGCAGTAATAGAAGAGCCACAGAGCTGGGAAATCTTTTTGCTAGCCCTTTAGAAAGGAAATATGGGCTTGTTTGTTGGATCCTGCTTGTCTGGAGAGGGGTGCTTCAGCTACAGCCACTGAATCTTTAGTTGTACCTGTGGAAATGTCATAGAAACTGGGGACTTCAACCACCTTCTTGCATGTGAGTGTGTTTGGAACCTCTGACTGCATCTTTTTGCATGTACAACTAATAGTGCTGGGACCTGCAATTTGTTGGCAGATTGGAATTTCTAAGATGATGTGTAAGTTTTGGTGTGGTGGATTCCAAGGTTTTTCTCAGGTGTTCTGTTCTCCACTTGATTTTTGTTATGGAGATTTTAATTCCCTCTGCCATCCCTGTGCCCTAGCTCCAAGGTGGTAGGTGAAATCACGGTGAAATGAAGGCAAAATGCTTTCAGGTAGGACTTCTAATTTGCCTGAAATTCCACTGGCTAGTTGTCTCCTTGTTTCTAAGCTGAGTGAAGGTTATAAATGTATGTTTTCTTACTGTGGATAGATGCTGATTTTAAATTACATGAATGGCATTGTGTCCTCTCCTTCTTGAGTAACAGCAAATAATTTTTCTGTATAGAATTAAATTATTTTCCTGCTAAATGCATGGAATGATTAGGGAGATATAGTAGAAAAGAAGAAAACCTTTAGTCAGAATCTTAGCATAACTAACATGTGTGCTGATATAGGCTTTGTTTGCTGAACAAGCTTGTTAGAAAAGATGAGTTTTTTTCTTCCCTCCCTGCACGCCGCCCCCCCCCGCCCTACCCCAAACAAATAATACATTTTTTTATGGACGAGTTGGATACAGCCCAAAGCATAACAGTGCAGGAAGTATTTTGCATTATAGAAGGAAGAACTAAATTGATATGACAAGAAATAATGATCATAAACCACAAGTACCTGGTTTAGAGCAAGCTGAAAAGATTGTAAAATGAAAAGCCTGCCTTTTTAAAAATCACTGCTTTGTTGAATTCTATAATTTTTAATATATGATGTACCTGTTGATACTTATCCACAAGAAGAAACAGTGTAATGCAATATTGAAGGGATGATAAAGAGTGACCTTAATTACTGCTGCAGCAACATACAATTTTGCAGCAAGAGTTTTGAAAATATGGAGATTTATTTTTTACTTACACAGTGTTCCTTGAACGAAGTGTAGTATTTTCAAAAATCAGATTTCATAAGTAAGTTTTCAGTTTCTTTTTTTCCCTATAGATGTGTGTACTCAGAGATTTAAGCATGTCTTGAATTTAAGAAGTTATGCTTCTCTTCTATAGGATCCATGCAGTGTATCACTGCATAGAGTGTTTCTGTAAGCTTCAGGGCCAGAAATACTTTAAGATGAGTAATTTGCTTTCATGCAGACTCTGAATAAACATATCTTTTTGTCTGAGGTTCCCTCCCACTCCCTTTCCTCTGTCGGGAGGAAAACCAGAAACATTACTGATTGCCTGACCCACGGAAGCATGAGGTTTTGGTTAGGATTTTGCATAGGTTTCCCAATATATTCAGGGGTTTTGCATGTGATCTTCAAGAGTCTGTGCCAGTGCCCTTCTACTCTTTCTGCAAGTGACCTTCTGTGTCCCAGAGAGATGTCTCTATGGACTGTGCATGAAAATAGCAACAGTGATTATTTACTGACTATGCTGTAAATCAATTGTCCATGAGCAAAATTTAAGAAATCCTATATAACTTCTGTTGGGTGGTAGTTTAGGAGAACAACGAAGCAATTTTTAAAATTAATGTTTGCTATTTAGGTACTGTTTTCCCACTTTAAAGGTTTTTATTGCTTCCTCCAAAGTTTTGAGGCATTTATTTCCAAGCTATGACAAGACAAGACGTGCTGTGACAGAGAGGGAAAGCTGGCAGTTAGGGGGGCGCGGAATTAGAAGTTAAGTGAATCCTATGTCTTTGCTTGGAAGCTAAAGTAAGGCCAGAGCAAGTTAAGAGTTTGTGGCCATCCCAGGCTCTGAATTAAGGAACCACCAGTTAATTCCTGTGTTAACTGCTCCTGGAAATAGGTGTACAGTCCTTGCAGTGAATCTGTGGACGTAGTGCTCAGAGGAGAAGTAGGCAGAGCCTGCTCACGTTTTTAATCATTTCATCTCCTGCTGGGTAGCAGCAGTAGGAAGCCCAAGAGCTGTTACTTTGAAAGGAGCAGAGGAACAAAGAGGAGAGTGGAAAACAGAACTGTCTCTGCCTTATATTGGACACAGGTGTCCGGGAAAGGATGGCGGGATGTGGTGAGAGGATGATGTATCTTTCTGTTAGAGGCGAAAGCAGGGAGTTAGATAGGGAACAGGCACAATGATGTTCACTATGTGTGGTTCTACCAGTTTTAATAGCTGAGAATACAGTATGCCATGAGCAAATACATTGATAGAGTCTGTGCAAATTGAGCAATTTAGTTGATTAGGTCAGATTTATAAGACTTACACCTAATGTTAAAAATCCCCATGGTAAGCAAGTAATTTATAGAATCATAGAATAATTTAGGTTGGAAAAGACCCTTAAGATCATCAAGTCCAATCATTAGCCTAACCCTATCCAGTCCACCACTAAACCATGTCCCTAAATGCCACATCTACAGGTCTTTTAAATACCTCCAGGGATCGTGACTCAACCCCTTTCCTGGGCAGCCAGTTCCATACTTGACAACGCTTTCGGTGAAGAAATTTTTCCTAATATCTGATCTAAACCACCACTGGTGCAACTTGAGGCTGTTTCGTCTCATTCTCTCATTTGTTACTTGGGAAAGAGACCAACACCCACCTTGTTACAACCTCCTTTCAGGTAGTTGTAGAGAGTGATAAGGTCTCCCCTCAGCCTCCTTTTCTCCAGGCTAAACAACCCCAGTTCCCTCAGCTGCTCCTCATAGGACTTGTTCTCTAGACCCTTCACCAGCTTTGCTGCTCTTCTTTGGATGCACTCCAGCACCTAAAGGTCTTTCTTGTATTGAGGAACCCAAAACTCAACACAGTATTTGAGGCGCAGCCTCACCAGTGCTGAGTACATGGGGACGATCACTTCCCTCGTCCTGCTGGCCACACTATTTCTGATACAAGCCAGGATGCTATTGGCCTTCTTGGCCACCTGGGCCCACTGCCGGCTCCTATTGAGCCAGCTGTTGACCAACACCCCCAGGTCCTTTTCTGCCAGGCAGCTTTCCAGCCACTCTTCCCCAAGCCTGCACTGTTGCATGGGGTTGTTATGACCCAAGTGCAGGACCCAGCACCTGGCCTTGTGGAATCTCATACAGTTGGCCTCGGCCCATCAATCCAGCCTGTCCAGATCTTACTGTAGAGCCTTTCTGCCCTCAAGCAGATCAACACTCCCACCCAACTTGGTGTCATCTGCAAACTTACTGAGGGTGCACTCGATCCCCTCATCCAGATCATTGATAAAGATATTAAACAGAACTGGCCCCAATACTGAGTCCTGGGGAACACCACTTGTGACCGGTCGCCAACTGGATTTAACTCCATTCCCCACAACTGTTTGGGCCAAGCCATTCAGCCAGTTTTTTACCCAATGAACAGTACACCTGTCCAAGCCATGAGCAGCTAGTTTCTCCAGGAGAATGCTGTGGGACACGGTGTCAAAGGCTTTACTAAAGTCCAGGTAAACAACATCCACAGCCTTTCTCTCATCCATTAAGCAGATAATCTTGTCATAGAAGGAGATCCGGTTAGTCAGGCGGGACCTGCCTTTCATAAACCCATGCTGACTGGACCTGATCACCTGGTTGTCCTCTACATTTCATGTGATGGCATTCAAGAAGATCTGCTCCATAACCTTCCCCAGCACTGAGGTCAGACTGACAGGCCTGTAGTTCCCTGGATCCTTCTTCCGGCCCTTGTTGTAGATGAGCATCACATTTGCTAATGTCCAGTCAACTGGGACCTCCCTGATAAGCCAGGACTGCTGGTAAATTATTGAAAGTGGCTTGGTGAGCATGTCCACCAACTCCCTCAGTACCCTTGTGTGGATCCCATCTGGCACCACAGACTTCTGTGTGTCTAAGTTGTGTAGCAGATCGCTAACCCTTTCCCCTTGGATTATGAAGCCAGCAGGAGTTATGAAGCTCAGCTGAAGCCAGACCATACTTGGTCCACAAGACCATTATTGCCCATCAGCTGCGCCTTTGTGTTGGGAGGAGGCTTTATTACACTGCATTCTCTGAAGACACAGTGCCGTGCAGTTTGCAGCTCTACATCATGGAAGTCATTCAGAAGAATCAACCTGCTTGTCCTCTTTGTCACCCCTACCAGATCCTAGTAGTTAGCAGGACATGCTTCCAGCACCTTATATTTTGATAGTTTTCGTTATCTAATAAACCAGTAGAGGGAAAATTGAAATATAATTCTGTACCTAAACTGAGATTTTGTTTTAAAACTTTCTCACTTTTGTGACTCACTGTAGCATGAGAGCAAATTGTAATTAATTTCATTTAGTATTATATTTATATAATTATACTTAGATCATATTGAAATATCTTTTATTTATAGAAAAATCTATCTTTATTTAATAATCATGTCATCAGAAAATTATTAAACCAGTCAGTTCAGAAGACATTGTATTGATTTCTGTCCCTCACTGAAAAAAGGAAAGTTCGTTATTTCCAGGTGTCGTCACCTCCAACTTCACTGTACCTCCCAGTCTTCAGTAACTAAGTAACTTGGAAAATTTCTTTCTTACTTAACTGTTGGTTTGGTTTTGTGTTTTTTTTCCTCCAGAAAATTTGATATAAAACTGGTAATTCTTTATCTTGAATGTGAACTGTCATACAATTAAATAACTTAACTCAGCATTTTGGCTCTAAATTTGTCCCTGTTATTTCACCTCCCCTAGATTTAGACTCTAGACTAGAGTCTAAACTCCCTAGACTAATTTACCTGTTGACAGATCAGAAGGAAAAGAAATACCCCAAACCAGATTTAAGCAAATAAGAATTTATTTTCTAGAAAGAGCAACTGGAAAGAAAACATTAAATCTATATACTGACTTGAGTTCCTTCATTTTGAAAATACAATAGTGGTTTTGTGAGTTGATGAGGTAGTAACTCAAACCAAAGTAACTCTCTGTTGTAATTCCTGTGAAGAGAAAATGCTTACTGATAATCAAAGTTTTTCCAGAAATATTTTCGTGACAGTAACAAAATGTGTAAATTACACTTGTTTGGATGTTTTGACCCTA
The DNA here is from genome assembly GCF_018139145.2 of Gymnogyps californianus. Classification (NCBI taxonomy): domain Eukaryota; kingdom Metazoa; phylum Chordata; class Aves; order Accipitriformes; family Cathartidae; genus Gymnogyps; species Gymnogyps californianus. The sequence continues at coordinate 28,353,991 of NC_059500.1, read as the reverse complement.
AGCCCATACAGTAACTCAGACTCTCTGAGAGCTAGGTGTTGGGATGCAAATGACAAAGTTGCCTGTCAGGCCTCCAAATTGCGGCTTTTGTTTTTCAGCAGCAAGGTAATTTCAGACTTCTGTTTGCTTGTTTCTTTCTTTTTTAAAATAACCCACTCTTTTCCCATATTTGATATAAATGAACTGATAAATGCAGAAATCTTTATGAACAAGCCCTGGGTATTTTCATGCAAGTTTTAAATTAAACAGCTACAAAAGCTGAAAAATGGAAAAGTCAGTAACAAATAGTCTTCTGAGTATTTTTGTTGATCTGCCTTATTTGGAATTCACATATCATGAAAGTAAAAAAATGGCACTACGGGACAGGGAAAAAGGATCAATGAACGCAAGACACTGCATTACTATTTCAGAAGAAATTTTGAGGGCATTAAAAGTATCTGCTGCATAGAGGAGTGTGTGTAAATGAGACGCTGTTTTTACTTGGGCTGCTGCGATTTAAAATAATTCATCTCAGAAAAGATCATTGCTGAAATATCAAGTAACACCCTTATGTCTTTTTCAAAGCTATGTTTTACAGAAGAGGAGAGAGGCCTGTGTCCTTAACAGAGCTTGTAACATAAGACAGCTGTTGCTAATCACAGCCTTTGATTTTATTTTTCTGTTGTCTGCACCAGCAATTTCAGAAATCGGACTGTGGACACTTGAGTAGAGACAATTTTATAATACTTATTCTACAACTTCAAGAGCTGTTTAGCCACTAGAAGCCTTTTGTGTTGGGTTAACTTCTGCTCAAATCTTAAAATGCTGCTTCTGACTCTACAGCTGTCACTGAAAGGATCTACTCTCACTGCAGCCTAACCTACAGGCCATACTAAAACTTTAGGCCAAGGGTTCCCTTGGAGCAATTTATATTTCTAAATGTAGTTAAAATAAAAGCAAATGTCTTTAAAGAAATTATCTCATTCCTAAATAGATTACAGAGTCCGTAAACCACGTGAAATAACTTTTTTCGTAAACTGGTCAGAATTTTTTTCCAAAATTTTATACTCTTGGACACTTGGACACAAATTTACAGAATGCTGCTCACCCAGCACTGCCCAGAAAAGCTTATCAGCAAACAATGAATGAAGAATTTAAAGTAATGTTCTTTCAAATATAAATACCTCTCAGATGGAATCATGTAGCACTTCTCTTAACTGTTTATAAGCACAGATCTGATCAACCACTCATTACCATTTTCTGCTAAATATATAAAATTGCCGTCTTTTTTTTTTTTTTTTTTTGCCCAATTTCTGCTTTTTTTTTTTGGTTATTTATAAAGCAACCTGGAGGAACCACTGTGTACTGATTTTGACTATCCTAATGTATACAATTCATCAAGAAAAGATAAAACACTAGACCTCAGCAATCAACAGTTTGATACAAATGGCAAATCTAATCCTTAAAAGATAGTTAGCAGGTAGTAGCAGGAAACCTGCATTTCTGGGAATAATTCCATGCCAAGCACTGAATATTGCTGGCAAATCAACTACAGAAACTTTCCAAGAGTGTATTTTGCATTACTGAATAAGTATTTCATTTCCACTGCACTGATTTTTTTTTATGCTGAAGGTGTTTTCCTTGAGGTAGTGAGTAATGAGTGAAATAGACAGAAGTTAGTGCTAAGGTAAGGCAAAGGAATTGTAGAACTTAGCTTCAGGTTCATATTTCTGTAGATTTTTTTTTTTTAGAATAGAATTGCATGTAAAGTCTGTCTGGATTGACCATCAGTTGTTTTGCTTGTCTGTGACAAAGAACTGGACTGCGTAGTTCCACTGGCTCCAGTCAGTACTGTATTCCTACTGTTTAGTTCTCTGATTCAGCAGAGACGGAAGGGAATTCTGCTTCACAAGTAACTTTGGAGGTGGTCTCCTTTCAAGTGTGTTAAAAGGTGATGAAGCTACTACGTACTTAATGTTCAGGTGGATTGAGAGGCTCCATCCCATTCTTCTGGACTGGCCATAAACATTAGGATGACAAGCAGTTCTGCAGATGAGTGGGTCCATTTATCTGTTTGCTCTAGCTAACTTTAAAAGCTAGACTTTACTTCATGTGTATGCTCCATGCTCAGAAAGCATGGCTTTCCTTTCATAGCTGCTGATGTTGCATCAAAAGGGAATTACAGTTTAAATCAAAGTAAAGATTAACTATCAGTACAGTTGCTTTTAGCCAGTTTATTTCAGTGTCTCTTGTATAATCCTCTGTTCAGATCATGAAGTGAAAATGATTTGCCTAAGCAAGCAGGAGTCGTAAGGCTGCAGATGTGTGGAGAATTAATAGAACTACTGCCGGTTTATCTAGCACTTTTTTTGCTACAGGCTACTACACAGATGAGCATTTGAGGGCACTTTTCATGTACTTACTTGCTGAGATCAATAATTTTACCTAAGGGATCATGTTCTGGGTTTCTTACAGAACTGAAGTTATTTCTGATTTGACCGGCAGGTTTTGAAATTGTGGTAACACAGAAGGCAACTCTGAAGCTGCATCCAAACATTCAGAAAGACCCTAAAGAAGGCTTTAGATAGGAGGACCTTTGTTACTCTTAAGCATTTGTAGACTGAGCAGTTACTGGCATATACAGCCAGGAATTAATCAATAGTAATTATTTGTATTCTTTTGGAATTTTGAGGGGAAAAAAATTGGATGTCACCTAGTGGTGAGATAATGTCATCTATGTATTCAAATCCTATGCCAAAGATCTTAAGAGGTAGCATATAAATAGGACATAATAGATATGGATTTGAATAATAAGGGAAGGGGGAATATGAAAAACAAAAAAATTGCCTCAATATTCATCTCTTTCGAAGATTTTATTCTTAAAATCTTTATTTATTTTTCATTAAATTATTGATATAAAATATTGTATATTTTCTAGGTTGTCACTTCTGTTTCTTGATCTTTTTTGTCTTATTTCATTTGCTGAAGTGGTTAAGTGGGGTGGAGTGTAACAGCATTTGTGTCACTTCCTTCTCTGCTGGATTTTTGAAACTCCTGACTTATTAGATTATGCGGTTCATAAATAACATCAACTAAGGTTTCTAGCCTTATTTTGTCTTTAAATTTAGAAAAAATCAAGTTTCTTTTCAAGAAAATGTTAACAGTGAAAGTTTTAAGTGTACGCTTTCAAAGGCTACCAATTCAGATGTTTGGTTGTCAGTTAAACCTCTACTTCTTTGGAAGCCAAGGCCATTTTATTCCTCATCTGTTGAAAAAAATATTGGATAACAAGTTGTACTTATCTATACCGGGTATGCTTATTTCTGTTGACTTAAACTCTAATGCTTACTTGCAGTGATAAAAATTCTAATTAGTGGTATTTGGAACTGGCGATTTTTAATTGGCAGTCTCCACCGAGGAAGTGATTGCACTTTCTGAAATACTTCTCACCTTTTGGATTTCCAGTGTAGTATTTAGAATCTCAGTTTTCTTCAAAATGCCTCTGTATGCCAGTTTCAGCACCTGTGAAAATGAATCTGTGTTTTGGAACTCCCCTTTGGGCTACCCGTCTCCCTTCTTTCCCCTCAGTCAAGGCAGAAACAATAACCGTAACAGTTTTGGCTGAGAATAAGATCAAGATTTGGAGCAAGACTCAAGCAATGAGTCCAACATGGCATCCACAAACAAGAGTGAATGTTCCCCCCTTTCTTCTATGAAAACTTTAACGTTTTGCAATTTGGAATTGTGGAGATTAATTCGTTCCCTCTTAAGTAGAATTGGTAAACTAACTTTAGTAGGAGCAGAGCCTGTGTGTATAGTTTTCATTTCTACAATTCTGTTAAAACTATCTTTTTACTAAGTAACTCAGCATAAACTAATAGATTTATGACTTTGATTAGGTAAATGTGGAAGACAGGTCTATGCCAAATTGAATTAACAAAAAAATTTAGAAAAGGGTGGTTGAAAACCATATACTGTGTTGCTTTTCCATAGTAACAATTCTGAAATTTTAGTCAGGACAATTCAGAGAGATTTGGAGTATTAAGAGAACGTTTCTCTCTCCCTACGCTCCTTTTATTTGAGGCTGAAGATGCAGATTTAGGGACAGACAGTTCAGGACAAAAAGTGGAAGCCTTTAATAGTCTTTACAAATCCTCAGTGTCTCAAATGTCCTTACACACATTTTAGATAAGTATTTAATGTGAAAAATTAAATTTTTGTTTCTATAGTCAAGTCTAGCCTTTCTCTCCTGCCATGCATTAAGAATAATTTTTTTCTAATGATAGGCTTAGTGGTTTGTACATTTAGAATGTAGACTTATTTTAAATTTAAAATAAAAACTAGTATTTGTTTATATGTTGGTTTAATCTTAACAAACCCGTAAAATTTCTGAAAGCTTGCTGAATATTACTTATGCTGTTTTCCTATAGCTTGTTTTCCTACTTCTTGCATTCAAACTATACAATGCAAGTTCCTCTGTTTTTTATTGGCTCTCACATTTCATGTGTTCTTGTCCCTAGCTTGGAAGGACTGATGACATGAGGTATGTGTGAGAAATTTCACTACGTAAACCTGAAGTAGGTATATTTTTGTTTTCCTCTCTCATAAATACAGATGAATACTGTACTGTAACATGTTCATCCTTTTCTTAAAAGAAAAGATTTTATAGCAAGTACACCTGTTACTCACAAAATTTCTAGTGCCATGTCTACGTACACAACTGCACAGATCATACCACCTCTTAAAGACACTGCAAGTGTAGCAGAAAAATTTTATACATTTGTCTTGGCTATAATAGGTTCTTTTTAAATTGTGGAGGGCTTCTTATTTTTTTTTTCCCAGATATGATGAGAAACTGTTACTTCACTAAGCAAAATATGAATTTTAAGTTGTAATGAAAACATTCTTCTGATATCTAATTTTCAAGCTTTTTTTTTTTTCTTTTGCTGGGGACATGGTTATACTGAATATACTACTTTTGATGTAAAGCAGTGCAGTGACTTCACAGGTGTCATTATTTCTGCAAAGTTTCTTCATTGGCTCTTCCATGTGACATAATGTTAGTTACTGACAAGGATTAAATAACTTAAGAGCAGTAGCATGTGTACAGTCTTTGTATCCGTAGCTATGTATCAGTGACCTGCTTTAGCTTTCACTATCACATTCCTTTCCTTTGTTACTAGTACCAAAGTCCAAACAAAGGAGACAAGATCAGGTTCCATGTACTATAACCAGTCTTACTCTTTTTATGACAATACATCTGTCCGCTTGAAGTGTGCTTACCTGCCTTATACAGTGTATTTGCAAGTGCTTGTAAGCGCTTAATATCTTTTCTTGGAGTCCTGTAAACGAACAGCTTTGCACTGTTTGCTGAAACTTAAGAGTGTAAAACTAATTTTCCAATGCTTAAGGAATAGTGGAACCTTTGCTCTTCTGACTTTAGACTGTGTGGCACAATCTTTGTTCCTGCTGGCATCTTTTTCTCAAACTCACTTTACCATCGTGGTAGCAGGTTCATTCATGTATTAGGAATCATATATTCTGAGCTGACTATCTGTGCCAAAATCTTGCAAGTGTTTCACCACTAATTCTAGAAAAGGTGGCATTTAGACAGGTACATGAACACAAAATAGATCTTTAAAAGGAAAAAACCACCTCGAAGTTGCTTTTCGCCCCATTGGATGGTCTTAGCAAATGCAACCAGTCACTAGCAGGAACAAAATCCATGTGGTTTGTCTATGGAATTTGCTGTTTGGTCCACAGCTGCTTCTGCTAAGAAAAGGCCAATGCTTTCAAAATTGGACATAAAAGTTAGGTATGTAAAACAGCATTACGGCCCTGAATAATTAACCCCATTGTTAAACACCTGTAGCTATTCCTGAAATCATTGGACAGAATTATTCTTCGGCATAATATCAGAGAGTTGCTTCGTAGCTAGTCAGGTAGCAAAACAAGTACTTTGTTCATAGTTTTTCTGTGTTCTTTCCTGATAGACCAGGCACAGAACACATCAACACATTAGCAGATGTCTATTTTGGGGCAGCAGTAACTCTGCACCCTCTATCCCATTAATTAAACGCAACTGAAGTAGTTTACATTCTGTGGGAATCAGTTTTTACTCCAGCTAGTCGGCATACTTTACACAGAGCCATTTGGTCTGGCCTTGGGTTTTGCTACATCTGCTGGTCTGTGACGACGTGCTACTCAATAGTTGCTTGGCTTCTAGGTTATTCCAGGGTAACAGAAAGTTTCCTATGCTTATCTCTGCAGTAGGGGTTTGGTAGTTACAAAATGCCAGGTGTTACTGTAATTCTTTTAACATCCCTTTTAGTTAAAATACTGCGTGATACCTGCTCATTATTTAAATATGATAATGTGCTGAACTTCAGTCTCAGAAAGTGGCAACAGTCTGACTACCAATAGGATTTGTTGGGTTTAAATTGTGCAGTTTTTAAAATTTTAACCTCTTCATTAGAATATGGAAAGTTGAAAAAAGAATAATTGCCTTCAAGCATTTTCTGCATACATTTTAAAAAGGAATGAACTTGAGGAATGAGTCGCTTAGATTCATATAAGAATTTTGAGTGTTGAGATTTCAGTTCTGAGATAGAATACCCGGACATGAATCCTGATAACCGAGAGATTACTGATTTTGTTTTGCAAGGGAAAAGTACATACTTCTAGTGTTATAAAGAGGTATCAACAGCATTATAGGAAGATACTGACTCTAAAAAATAAAGGAATAATGACTTTTTGTATTCTACAGAATATTTGTAATGGATTCCAAAACCAAAACATCATAAGATACTTCATTGTTGCACATACTGAGATTCATTGCATGGTGTTGCCTGAGGCTTTTACACTTCAGGGGAAAGCTTACATTCTCCTCGTTAATGAGAATGGAGCTCCTCAGACAAAATAAATACTTGCAGCAAATGCTAGACAGTTTTACTGTAGACCCTGATTGTCCCTGCACGATCATGTTTTTTCACTGGAGTATAGCAGTAAAGTTGCTTTGTAAGTTAAAAGACTAATGTGTGAAAGTGTGTAGGAGTGAGAGATATGTCTCGTATGAACAAGATAAGGGACCTCCTTCTGTTTAGCTTGATCTGATTAATTACTCACCTTTGTGTCCTCTAGTCATGCCACTTTTTACCACCTAGATATGACTATGCTGTTCAGATTAGCAAAGGATGGAGTATATACAGCAAGCTTATCATATTGTTGGCTTGTCCTGTTGCAAACTGCATTTGAATTTCATGTCTAAGCATTCTGTCCTCTTTACAGAAAACAGCAGACCAGGCTTGTTATGGTCCCCTGAATACTGTAATGAGGAGATGTGTTGCAATAGGTTTTTGGGTATCTGTGTTGCAGGAGGCAGCTCTAAAGAAACTTTTTCAAAATCATCGATTTTGAGAAAATGTCTGCCTTCCTTCAGCTTTGCAGCATTAGGAGGATTGGCTTTCTGGATTAGTCTATCACATTTAGGTTTTAACCTCACATCTTTTCTCAGGATTGTTTCTAAACTGTGAGTATTCACATTGTTCTCTGCTAGATGTGATAATAGATTACATATTGAGGAAGATGTTGAAAATCTCTAATTTTCAGATTAGATTACAAATTTGTGGAAGAATTGTGTAAAATCACTTTTACTTGGGTGTATTTAAGCTTAAGCTTTAAGCTTTTAGTGTCATTTCGTTAGTGTTAATTAGGGAGCAACAAGACTCAGCCCCATGACTTTTTTTTACCTCACTAAGCTCACTCTCACACTAAGCTGATCTTTAGTAAAGATTTAGATTTAAACTGCCATGCCTGATGACCGATAATTTTTGTAGTGCATTTTAGCAGTGCAGATCAGTACTTAATTGTGACCACGAATGCCTCTAGTGCACCTGTAGCCTCTGGCATGACAGTGGTAGCTCACTGGAACCATGCAGCTTCTTTACAGGTTAAAGTTCCCTAGTCTTGCACTTATACTAATTTTTCCTGCGTCATATTTGGAATCTGAATTAATCTGCTTGAATAGCTGAATTAATGTGCTTTTAGTATGTTTTACAATGGGAATGTTTGCCTCTTGGCCTTACTTGGTGTGAAAGATGACAGTGAAGTGTGATGGTTGCAGTCATATTCCTCAGGCTGTTGCTTATTCCTTATGGCTTGTTTCAATTTAAGAATACCTTTTTTTGTCCTTCCTATGGGCTTTTTAGCTCATATTGTAGTAGCTCATGCATTAAACCTGAAAGGTCATAAGAGTTCAATTCACATGGTTGATGACTCACACTATCATGTTATAAATTCCAGTGAACCAGCAGGAAGCAAACAGTCCAGAGTTTATCTGAGTGTAAAAGCTTTAAACATGTTTGCCACCATGGTTCTTCTCTGAAAAGTAGCCTGACTTCTGTGCTTCTGTGAATGCATAAGTCAGCATAAATAACTCCAGTAACCTTTTGATACTTTCTCTGTCTGTTTTCCAGTGGAGAATAGTAGTCTGGTGATGCCCTTGATCTTCAGTAAAGTTCTGATCTTACAGATTTCCAGCACTACAGAACAACCAAGACTGATTGCTTCCAATTTTTGCAAATACTTCCATAGAAATTGGTTTTAACTGTTGTTTTCCTAGAAATGAACGTCTCTTAGGTATTACAACTGTGAACTACCTTGAAACTAACCTCTGTTTTAGCTTTCCTATCTTAGTTTCAGTTTGAGATTTTTTTGTATAATGTTTTTTGACTAAAATTTATTAGTTCCTGTATGCAACTTTGAAAATATTAAGATAGTTGGCTTTAGAAGAAACTTATTAGAGAATACGCTCTTCAAAAAGCAAAATATTCTATGAGCAGCAGAGCTGATGAAGCCTACTTTCCGTCAGATTTATGCTCTTTATCTTTCTCCTCCTTCCCTCTGCAGTGCCTCCCCTGTCTTCTACCTCTTTTGCTGGCCATGCAGCAGCACATGCCATGGCTGGGGTTGGAGCTGTGTACTGATTGGCTGCTACCTTTTGGAGTGGTTAAGATGTGAGTCTTAATACCTGCCTTTTCTACATAGCAGATACTGATTTGGGTGTCTTCCACCAGCAGCTCGTTGTTTTGGGATGGGATTGCATTGGGACTTGAAGAAATTTGATCTTGAGTCTGTTTTCAAATTTGATTGAAGCTAGCCAGCAGATTTGAAGAGTAACAAGCTGAGGGAGTAATCAAAAAGAATCCGTGCTAGAAGTAGTTTAGTGAATTCTTGATAAACTGTTCTAGGATAGAGGAATTGTAAAAGAGCTTCCATTGCACAATACTTTCTTTCCACTTTTTTTTCTCCACTAGATTGTCTATGTGTTTTCACTTGTAACTTAGCTTTCTATCCTCTTTCTTTACTCTGTGAGGCCTCCAATCTGATATTTGAGTGCACATGATGAAATGTAGAGACCATAATGCTGGACCACTGAACTGCAACCACAGCCTGAAGGCTGGAACATGAGCACTACACTGGGAAATACCATAAGGACAGAAACTTTTAGAAGCTGCTTTTGCCTGAAGGTTGGAGTAGATGACCTCCTGAAGTCACTTCCAACCTCAGGTATCCTGTGACCCTCTGTTCCTATTCCTAGTCAGAGCAGCGTGTTTACAGTGGGACAAAGGGTGAGCAGGTAGATTCAAATTCCAGCAAACTCCCTGCTTTCATCCATCTCCATATTGCTTGATCAGATTGACCAGTGCACCTTCCCCTTACTGACTTTTGTGGGGTAGGATTTTTTATTGTCTTTTTTCTTATTTTAAGGCTTTTGCAGAGAAATGTTCAATGATCTTTTTTAAAGTAATGCAGTAGTTTTCTATTGGAAATGCAAGGTGCTGATTTATAGAGCTGTTATTTGTTTTGAAGGTATCTGAATAGTCTGTCAGTCTAACCCTGAAGTAAGTGGCAGGCGAGTATCATTAGAGGTTTAATACACAGATATTACACAAAGAGAAAATCAAGGTAGAAAGTGGGCTAGAATAAGAATACTTGCTCCATCCTTTTCAGTGTTATGGTTGCTGACACTATAGTTTCCTGAGTTTGTGGCCTTGAAACAGGAAATCTTGATACATTTTAGAGTAAATGTTGAGGAGTTTGGTATATCTGGCTTGAAAAGATTCTTGCCATCTTTTCTTTAAGATGTTTTATTTTAACCTTTGAGAATTTCAGCCATTTAAAAAAAAAAGGGGGGGGGGGGGAAGGCTACTACCAAATCATAAATCTTTACCCTCCCAATGTCTTCCATTAGTCTGTTTCAACATTTTAAGTCCTATCAAGCAGCTATATATATTTATATTCCTGAAATTATTCATGTAATTTTTTTCTGTATAATATTATCCTCAATTATTGGATGGTAGCTTAGCAATATAGATAAAATCAGTTATGTATTATAGGGACTCTTGATATTCTAGGCTGTATATAGATTGGCAAAAGGTACATTCTTGTCAGAAATTTATAAAAGTCAACCTACTTTTCAGTATGTTTAGATCCAAAGAAAAATTTATCTTTCTCATTCTGAAAACATAGAATGTGGATAGAGGCATGATCTGATTATTGTTCAGTTAGCAGTAGACCTTCATGTCTGAAAGAAATTAGTTGCATTTCTGAAGCCTTGCAGTTGGAAAAAAGTTTTGTCTAGACCCTTAGAGAGAAGCTGTGACAGGGGACTAATTCAAATTAACTGTAATTTCAAGGCCTTAAAAAGTTGGTAATGGCGTATCTTGGGCTCTTTGGGAGAGAAATCTCCATATAGAAGGCTTTTCCATTTGAGTTGTTTTGTTCTCTAGACAGCTCTGTGGTGTCCTAACAAAAGCCAATCAACATCTTTTCTGTGTTGTTTATAGTGCTTTGGATTAAATACAGGATGAAAAAAAGTTCCTTGCTCCTAAGTTAGCTACTTTTAGGTGTCCATGTCCCATTCCCTGTATATACTTCTTTCCAACAGTATTTTTGATTTTTTCCACTTTCCACTGAGCAGGTTAGCTGAAAGATAACCTTTTACACAAACAGTTATAGGCATGACCAGAAGTTTGATTAAAATATAACTGCATGTAGAATATAAGAGTATCTGATGCTTTTAAAATTTGGTAAGAATTTCAATTCTTCTTTTATGTTCAGTGATCTGTTAACTATTAAGGACAAATTTTATGGAGACAAACAGTCTGACTGGCACTGATTTAACTTCTTGCCTACATGGATTGTTCAAGGGTTGTATGAGCTAGATCTTACATGAAGATGTCAGTTGGAATTATAAATTTTATAGTATAGTACAGTTTTTATGCAGTCTTTTTTATGTGAGAAATATTTTTTATCTTTTTCAGGGTGTGTGTGAAAAATGAGGTTTAAAAATGCCAAATGGATATTTTATTTGTGTAGCTGCCAGCACATTGGCAGATTTTCTCCCCTATTAAGAACTCAGTAACTAGCATATTCAGAAATACCTCTATAACTGTATTGGCTGCCTGTGCTTTACCCTGTAACATAAAGAATATTCCATCTTAACTAATTTAGTGGAATATAGATATAGTTTACTGGGGTAGAGGAAATGTAGCCAAGACACTGATATCAATGAACTGGAAGTGCTATGCAATGATATAGCTGATCCTCAGTTAAGGTGCAAGACATGTGATTGAGTATGCACAATGGAAGCATCCTTTTGAAGATACTGAACGAAAAATTACGGTAGGCAGAAAAGTACAGAAATGTTTTCTGGAAACAAACTTGAGAGAGAAAATTGAACACCTCTTGATCGTATGTGCTGTAAAAGTGTTTCCCATTCTGTAATTCAGTAAACTATCTTTGAGGTATTATAATCATGTCTTTTGTTTATCATGTAACATATGGTCTTTTCTTTTTCAGATCGAATTCAGTTACCCAGGAATATGATTGAAAACAGTATGTTTGAAGAAGAGCCTGATGTGGTTGACTTGGCAAAAGAGCCTTGTTTACATCCCCTGGAGCATGATGAAGTGGAATATGAACCCAGGAGCTCCCGGCTCTTGGTGCGTGGCCTTGGAGAGCATGAAATGGACGATGATGAAGAGGATTATGAGTCATCAGCAAAATTGCTGGGCATGTCCTTCATGAACAGAAGCTCGAGTCTTCGGAATAACATGTCTGTCTATAGACAAAATCCAAATGGATCATGTTTGGTGCCCTCTACAAGGACCATGGTGGTTTGCACAGTTGTTCTTGTGGTTGCAGTTTCATTAATAATGGCAATTTATCTTCTTCCCAAATGTACCTTTACCAAAGAAGGCTGCCATAAAAAAAATCATACAATGGAATTAATATACCCTTTGGCAACCAATGGAAAACTATTTCCATGGGCAAAAATTAGACTTCCTCCTGATGTTGTACCACTGCATTATGATCTTGTCTTGCAACCAAACCTAACTACTCTGAAATTTGCAGGCTCTGTAAAGATAGTGGTTAATGTTGTCCAGGTAACTTGGAAGATTGTACTTCACAGCTCAGGACTTAATATCACCAAGGCAACCATTACTTCAACAGGAGGGCATGAAGCAAAGCCAGTTGAATTCCTGGAATATCCATTGCATGACCAGATTGCAGTCATGGCTCCTGAGGCTCTCCTTGTAGGACAGAATTATACTGTCAACATAGAATATTCATCTGATTTATCAGATACTTATTATGGCTTTTACAAAATTTCTTACAAGGATGAGAATTCTAAGCAAAGGTATGCTCACAAATGCAGCTTCTCTCTTCTACCACTTCTAGATTGTGCTTTGATAATAGAAATAACAAGGGTTGCTTTTTCTATTGGATGTTTCATACAACTGATTCCTATTGAGCAAAATTGATCTTTAATGTCCTGATTAATCTACCTCAAAAAATGTCTTTCATGGATGAGTTCATTAAGTCAGGGCAGCCTCTCCGTCTGTTAAATGTAGTGCAGTATAGTGGTTGTAGGTAGCTATAGTGTGGCTTTTTGTTTGTTTAATTTTTAGTTTCTCTCTTTGGAAATTCTTCCCACTTCTCTTGAGTCCTTGAGTCTCAAGGCAGGGACTGGGGGAACAAAGTTCCACCATCGCAGGAGAAGATCGGGTTCGAGACCATCTGAGGAACCTGAACATACACAAGTCCATGGGACCCAATGAGATGCGTCCCACAGTCCTAAGGGAACTGGCAGATGTAGTTGCCAAGCCACTTTCAATTGTATTTGGAAAGTCACGGCAGTCAGGCAAAGTCCCCAGTGACTGGAGAAAAGGGAAACTTCACACTTATTTTTAAAAAGGGTAAACTAGTGGGTTTTACCAATGAAATCGCCACCCACCACCACCCACTTCAAATGGGCCTTACACTGGCCATGTACTTAAAGAGTGTTCAGGCCTTTGTTGGCACATAATAGTCCATGCAAGTTTTCTAGCAACAGAGAGGTGCAATAAATGAAAGATGGAAAAAGCAGTATGGGTCAGTCCAGGACCAGCTGACAGGAAAGTAGTTTTGAAGGGCCCACAAAACAACTGCTAAACAGAGTGAAGACATAAAACACTTACCAGACTTGTGCTAAGAAATGCTAAGACCTAAAGCTTAAAAAAAAGTTAAATGGGATGTAAAGGAAAAAGCAAGAAAAATCAATCTTATCAGTGTTACAAATCTTTGCAACAACAGAGAGTTTGTACGGAAATTCCCAAAATATTAATAAGTAGATTTTGTTTCCTGAAAGGGGAAGGCAGAACTTACAATTAGCACCACCAACCCAAGCTTTTACAGATTGTCAAAATAGACTTGAAATTATTTTCTGGGAAGAGGATCACACTGAGATTGTATTTATTTTCAGTTACTTAAAACAAGACCCTTCACTGAACTGTAGCAAACTTTTTCAGTGAGACTCCTTGAAGAATAAAACAGAAGTGTGGCAAACTTGCTCATAATTTTTCTCTCTGCAGTGAGATATGATAACTATATGCTGCTAATGTTTGAATTATTTAAGTCCTTCAATGATGGCTCATCTTTAAAAAAATAAACAAAACAAGATACTCAGTGTAAAGATGATTTCATAGGCTGTTAGGAAGCTGCTTAACATAAGAAAGATGTATTTCTATTCTATTATCTAAACAAAAACCCAGGATGTTTTGTTTCAGATTCAGCAGGCCTCTGTAAGCATTAACAACAGACATTTAAACAAAAACTCGTTTATTTTTCTAAAGTTTACTCACAGCTTGCCTTTAAAACTCCCTTTGTTTAGGTCCTAGTGGGTCTATGACATAGTGCTGAAGTGTACAAGAAAATAAGTTAGCTGCAACAGTTGTTTTCAAATATATGCAAAACCTGGTGCATTCAGATGAATTGTGGAACATTAAGTGGGTTCTTGAATTGGTTGGTAACTGAGATAAGGCAGGAACTCTCTCCTCTTTGCTCCCATATGCTCCTGTTGGTCCTGATGTGAGGTAGTCTAAGGGGCTTTCTTTAAGAGATCAAGAATTTTAAGAAATAAATTTGAGTTAAAGGATTGCTGATCTGTTTTAGTTTGCCTGCATCTCTGATGAAGGTGGGTGTGTTTTACTGAGGTGCAAATGTAGATGACTGTTCAGATCCCCCAGGTAAAGTGCTGTTGATAAGCCTCTTACACAAGGGCTGTTCCTGAGCATATACTAAAATGTTATAGTGTATGCATCATCATTAGAGAGAATCTGTTGCCACTTGGGAAACTGCTGATAGGCTTCAGAATTCCGTCATTATAACAAAAATGCCACAAGTTGTCTCTCCATTGCTGAATGCTTTGGATAATAAAGAATCACGAAGGGTATAGATCGCATCAGAAGAACATAACCACAAGATGAAATGAAATGAAATAAAGCTAAGTAGCTTATCACAAACCTTAAATGTATGCATTACCATGAAGTAAGTGGGAGTAAGAATACAGTAAGTGTAGAAGGCAAAAATCACTTGAATGATTAGCCTCTTTTTGAATTTCCATGTTTTTTCCTATTCTGATGTAGCTGAAGCTTTGTTTTCTCCTTGTATTTACTGTAGTAGAAAGAGAATGTGTAAGTGTTCACAGAGGAAAAAGATGATCTGTCAGTAAGTTCTTGAGTTTTTGTCCCCCTTCAGTCCAGTGCTATCTGCTTTTGTTCAGGAACAGGATGTAGCACATGCTTTAACTTGTATGCTTTTCAGTAAATCCTTTTCAGATAACTCTTTGTTGATATCATCATTTCCATTTCCTTGCCTGTCTCTTTTATTTCCAGGGCTTTGTCTCTGTATGCTTAATGTGAGGGTTTACCCCCAGCTGGCAACTAAGCACCACACAGCCGCTTGCTCACTCCCCCCCTGGTGGGATGGGGGATAGAATTGGAAGAGTAAAAGTGAGAAAACTCATGTGTTGGGATAAAGACAGTTTGATAGGTAAAGCAAAAGCCGCACGCACAACCAAAGCAAAACACAAAATTCATTGACTACTTCCCATCGGCAGGCAGGTGTTCAGCCATCTCCAGGAAAGCAGGGCTCCATCACACATAACAGTTACTTGGGAAGACATAATGCTGTAACTCCAAACGTGTCCCCCCTGTTCTTCTTCCCCCAGCTTTATATGCTGAGCATGATGTCATATGGTATGGAATATCCCTTTGGTCAGTTGGGTTCAGCTGTCCCAGCTGTGTCCCCTCCCAACTTCTTGTTGGGAAACATCCCTGTGTTATCAACACTGGTTTTAGCACAAATCCAAAACGTAGCCTCATACTAGCTACTATGAAGAAAATTAACTCTATCCCAACAAAAATCAGCACACTTAATGTCAGTGGTTTTACAAATGCGGGCTACTTTGACAACCTCTGTTGTTATTGCATTTTCTGTATAAAACTCAAGCTATTAAGCTACTTTTGCAAGAAAATGTCTTTTCTTCTAGTTTAGTTTTATTTTCTTTTGAAGACTTTTCATATTGCTACAAAAACATTCAAATTACCAAACGGCAAAATAACTCAGTGTTGCCAGGTGGAAATTTAAAAAAAAAAAGTTGGGCCTTATTTATATTTTTATGCAGAATGGTTCTTTATTGATTGTTTTTCTTCTGTAAATCTTGGGATGAAGGAAAAAAAGAAAAAGAAACTTACTGCACCAACTTCAAGATTGTCAGTGAGGGGGAAGAGAAGAGTAAGAATTTGAAAGCAGGCATGGAGCTTAATCTTTTGAATTGTCAGCAGTGTGCCTCCTCAGAAAAGTTGTACGTCCAAAAATGTTGGCGTCATGGTGCAGAAGAAAAGAAAATACCCAAAAACTTGTGGGTAGCTTGGCACTAGGTTTAAAAAAACAAACAAAAAAAACAAACCAAAAAAACGAAAGAAAAAAGCGATGTGAACTACTGTTCTCTCTACTGTTCAGCTCCAGTAAATACAAGATTTAAATTCACAAACTTCTTGTTGAGCTCCCACGGTTGTCTTGCAGGAGTAGAATACAAGTCAGAGATGCTCTCTAGGAAAGGCCATAATTTCTGCAGGTAGGTAGTATCAAAATACTGGAGAAGGAACATAAACTTCTGAGAAGTTCTCTTGTGATATGACTAGCTGCTGGATTAGAGACAAGACAGTGCATGAATTTACACAGAATCCATCTACTAGCCAGCAAAGGGAGAAGGCATACAGTTAGATGAACTGTGGGAGCATCTGCAGGAGGAGGCATGACAATTAGATGAAAAAGCTTCCTTGTAGTCCCATCTGCTGCTGAGGTTTCAAAGCGTTCATTTAGTGGGCATGCTCAAAAATTTAATTTTTCAATCTCCTTTTTTGTTCCCTGTTACTGGAAACTGGATGGCTTATATTTTGGTGATTGTTCTTTAATTATGTTATTCCAGGTGTATTCTTCTTTGTTAAGAAAGCAAAAAACAGCCAAGCAGATTAGTCCTCAAATAAATACATTTTGGGGGTTTTAAAAAACCCTTTTGTTAATGAAACATCTATTCTGACTGGACCAGCCCTGTCATCCACTATTCAGAAAGCTACTCCCATAACAAGCTGTTACAAGGTTTGGGGGGAAAATGACTGTTCTGTCAAAAATAAACTGACATTTATCCTTTTCATAATTCTTAATTTGCTCTTCTCTTCCCATTAGGTGGTTTGCAGCAACTCAGTTTGAACCTCTGGCAGCAAGGTCTGCTTTTCCGTGCTTTGATGAACCAGCATTAAAAGCTACTTTTTTAATCAAGATCAAAAGAGATGAGAAACTTACCACTCTGTCAAATATGCCAAAGGTACCTGCTTTTGTAGAGGAATTTTGGTAGAGCTGCTGCCTACGTAATCTGTTTAAGTGCTTTGCATGTGTTTTTGTTGCATTAATGTCCAGAGGATTGACTTGACCAGATAAGCTATAAACTGTATGATTTTATTATGAAGACAATAAAACTGTCACTTCCTCAAAGACTTGAACTAAATAACTTCATAGAGAAAACAACTGTTCAATGCACTACACAGTGTAGGATGTTATTGTAGGGACAGTTGAATGGCTATGGGAGGGATTCCTGTTGAATTTAAATGAATCGTTACTTTGCAGGAGTTTTGTTGTTGGCTACATCAGTCTCAACAGCCCTTAAGATTCACTTTTGAGTTTTCTATGTTTGCTGATACTGCACACGTGCAGAATACTGGAATATCTTTATCAATAGTTTGTGTAACTAGCAACGGTCTCCGTGAAAGATAGGCCTGATCTTGAAGGATGCGCTTTTGAACCTAAATGAGGGGAAGTAGGGTACAAATACAGAGTCAACCCCAGAATATGAATGAGGGATCTAAAATTCCCTCGGCTACATCTTTTCAGGCAAAATCTTGTAAGAGCATATTTGAATTTTATGGCGATGCTTTATGCCATTAAACCTTTGGAGAAACCTTTATAGAAGCCTAATTCATTTAGACAGACCAGCAAGACTAACTTATTACCTGGTCTGTGTCTGAACTAGGTCCTCTCTCATCAAAACATTATCACCATTTATCACCCAACAGAAACTCATTAATATTGACATTGATCTAACCAGTAATGAAAAAAATTATACCCTTGGCGTTGGTGGGACACACATGTACACTGTGCAGTTTGGGTTCCAAAAGGTTGTCAAAAGCTCAGGTGCTGATATAGCTACCCCGTTTTTGAAAACCAAGCTAATAACTGCAACCTTGCGAAATAGTATCTTTTTCACAATGCATGAATGTTTATGTTCCTGGATTTGTGGTGATTCTCAACCATTACTTTAACAGGATTGCAGCACTTTAGTTTACATCCAGGACTAAGAGCACTTTATTTGCTGTTCTGTTCTTCACTGAAAGAAGAAACAAACTCTGCTGGACAACTCCCCTGGTTATGTAAACAAGAAAGCGTGCTCACTCACCTTCCTCTGCTAGGAGCTGGACAAGTGGCTAAGGCAACTTTCAACAGCTTCCATAGTTCTTCATGTACAAAAAGTAAACTATGGTTTACTATTGCTGCACGTGTGCAGCAGACATTGCTGAGCTAATTGCACATAGTTGCTAAAAGTCTATCCTATTCTTCAGTGTACCTTCCACAGATGATGAGTACTCTGAAAGACACTGATGGGTTCTCTGAAAGACCAAGAGTATTTTTGTTTTCAGCTCTTCTACTGCACCACACTACCATAGAATATTTACTGCTACCCTAATCCTGGTATATTCTGTATGTTCTCTTGCTCATCTCTGATGACATCATTATAAAGAAGATGAGAAAGGATATTCTGTGACAATTTTCATCCCTATTAGTTTAGACAAAATTATCTAGTATACCTCTGGCATCTAGCACCTTGATTGCCAGCTTGACTGATAATGATTGGCAGATGATGTGGAGGCAAAATAGCCATCAACTCTTCTTCATTGTCATTTGTGGTTGGCTATTGAAGGAAAACGGTTGGGGACAATTCAAGAGCAAAGAGGGTGTTCCCTGGGGTTGCTAGGTGCTACTATTTCAGTAGCAGTAACCTGCCTACTGTCCTTTAGTATGTCTGCTAATGCCCATTGTGGTAATAGACTTCTCCAGAAGAATAAGCAAGAGCCGTCATGGTAGCAAGCAGGCATATCTACTTTGGTTTTTTTCCCACCATATGTGGTTGTGCAGCACCTCCAAGCTGCCTTCTTCAGTAAATGCTTTGTTGAGTCATTTAATCTAGCCCCTCCATCACCTTCCTTACTTTCTCCTATGATTTCACTCAGATTTCATGTCTTTTGTGCAAGGCGTTTATGCAACTTTGCATGGACAGGAAGAAATCATCTGGGAAACTGCTGCATGTGTTTGTGGCATTGGGCAAGACTGTGAGATTTCACATTGTGTCTTACTGCAAACTATGGAAGTGGGTCACTTGATGCAGTGAACAGTGAGTGTCAGCAGATATGAGCAGGCTTTTCTGCCTTCCTGAGAGGATCTGCAGAGAAGCTACTTAGAGCTCAGGCTCTGCGTTGCCAAGAATTCTGACTTAACTGGTCCAACCAACATGCCTGAAAGACCAACTCCATATTTCTTGTTTACTGAGCTATTACATGTTGCCAGAGAATCTTCCTCTAATTAGTCTGGAAACAGCTGACTCTTACACCTCAGAACATGTGAATTAAATCTGGAAAACACAGATTGTTACTTGCCTTAGTCTTGCATAACTTCTGCCTTGCATTGGCATTCCTGCAAAGCATGTTTCTGTGGGGTTCTGTGCTTAGGAAAGAGCTGCTCCCCATCCCATCTGTCCCTGGTCAACTCAGAGTGATGTTACAAAGCATCTGGTAGCTCTTTTGGTGCTGTCTGTGGATACTAATGTTGTGTACTTGATGTGTGTGCACGATGAGAAATCATGCGCATGGAGAAAACATACTGATGAGCTGCCTTTACTGCAACGTCATTAATGCATCTCTTTCATCCTCCTTACTTCAGGACCCATTTACATTTCTAGCCTTTCTTGTTGCAGAGTAGCATTCATTGCATTGCTCATTCTTCAAGGAGATAGGAAGCCTTTTGAAAAATGAACATTTGGGAGATGTGACCTTGTACCCATTCTACTTGCAGTGAAAAATGGGTTGATATTGCACATTTGTATCATCTTAAATATTGGTGTTATGAATTTTCCCTATTGGTCACATTAGATACATACTGTTTGGCTGTTCCTGTACTGCATAGAAAAAACGTCTTTTTCCTACCCATCTTTCTCTACATGGAATTGTTCTTCCAATGACTTGTGCTACTCCTGCATCATGAATTCCATTTTAAATTATGCGATGCCTCTCTTGCATCTCTTTTTGGTGTTTTGATTCCCGCTACTGTATGTCATACCACTTGAATTACCTTCAGATCTGCTTCTTCCTCTTCTGCCTTGCATACTACATGTCTTCTGCTCGGCTACCTATAGATGCCGTAGGTAAAAGCTCCTGTGTGTCCTTCAAGCTGAGAATTCTCCTTCTTTCCCATCTTGTCAAGCTTTTCCATCATCTGGTTCTCTGCTATTCACCCACCTTCTCTGACTTGCCGCATTTGTTCTTGGTATCAGACCATTTTCACTGAACTTCCTGTTTGTCCACTCTTTTTCTCTTTGTAACATTTACTGAGCTTGTTATAGTGAGAATGTATTTAAGAGCATATTAAAAATTTCACCTGCGTTTTCTTCTGTTGTTTCCTTCTCCGTTTTAAGACTTGGCTGTTACATCATCTGTATGATTGATAAAGATTTGAGAAAGCTTCCAGACATGGAACAAAGATAATATAAAAAAAAGACATTAAAAGCAATGAAGGTGTATGTTTAGTTCTGGGGATCAAATGCGAGTTCTTGTGTCAAAAGAACAGGTCAAGATTAATTAGAGTTTATCAAGAAGGTGTAAGAACATGCAGAGCAAGTGAATTGATAGTTTTGCTAATGGACAATATCTCCAAGATAATTACTTATTTGTGTTTATACTGCAAACAATATTATTTTCTTTTGTTTTTTCCCCAACTTTATGCCCTGATAATTTGATCCTGTGTAATTCTTCTTTTGTTGTTGTAAGAGATCCAAACATGCAATCTCTTAATGGGTTCAGAAGTGGTTCCTTTGGGTTTTGTAATTTGTCAAGATAAGTTGCACATGTGAATTAGAATACAATCCTTATTTTTGTGACTGTACCAATAAAGAAATTAGACACAGGGCTTTCTGTGAAATAGTACGCTACCTCAAGAGCATTTCTTGTATCAGCAAGTTCTCTTGCAATGGTACCCATTTTTATATGCAAAGCTTCTTTTAACTGGGATGTTTTTATGATTTAGTTCATGTTTTCTGTCCCTGATCTCACAAGTGATCTCTAGCACATGCTGAATTCTTACAATTTAGACTTAGCCTGGATTAGATATTCTGTTAGGTAGTGTGGGCTCTCAGTGCAATAAGTACAGGCTAGTGAGTTGATTCTTGTATGCATAAAGAAAGAAATGTGAAATTGAGTAAGAGGATCATGTTGTATAGAACTATATTGCGTTGGTGAGATCATTACTAGGATAGGCTCACTTCTGAAAATAAACACTTAAACCCCTGTTAGGAAAAAAGTGGTACAGATTCTTCCGTAATATCTGCACGTCTTGGTAACAAGCTGTACTGAATGGAGAGACTTTTTAGTTTATCCATGAAAACATTAAATATGAACTTCATAATTTTCTATAAATATCTGCGTGAGCAAGAGATCTCACAAGCAGACCTTCTCAACTCGCATGTACATCAATAATACGGCAATATATAGTGGCTGAGACACATTAAGGCTAGAAATAAACTGTGTATGGTTTGGGCTTGTGGTGTTTTCTTTTGTGGGGTTTTTTTGTGGGGTTTTTTTTTTCAAATGAGGATAACTGACTTTTGAACCGGTTCATCTGCAACCACAGGAGATTTTCTCAAATAGGGTGTCACCTCTTTATAAAGACAAAGCTGTAATAAAGGCAGAAATTTATGAATTCACTGAAGGAATTCAATGATGGCATTCTGTTCATAGGTAGTGGTTAGACTAGACGATTATATTGATTATATCTTCAGCCTTAAAAATCTATTCCTTTTTAAGGCTGACATTTAAATTTTCAGTGGCAGTTAAATGTTAAATCATTGTTTGGTTTGAAATTATTTTGTCTAAAACTAAGGTTATTGTTGTTTTTTAAATGTTTGTGGTTTCTGGAAACAAACTTATTTATGAAGTTTCAGAAGGCATGTGAACTGCCATCCCTGTCTCCAGACCTTTACTGTTCTGCACTAGAGTGGTTTTAAACATTTCGCTTTATTCTTTATGTAATTTATGTTTGTGAAGGACTAGAAAGAAAAGTACTTTTAGGCATATAGCATGCCTTTCTAGGACTAATATTGAAGAAAAAATTCTGCACTAGAAGTAATTTAAGATACACCATGGTATCTTACTTCAGAAGACTGAGCAGACAGTTACTTTTGGCAGTGCGTGTTTCAGCTGGGCATGTTTTTGCTTCAAACTAACTGAAATCTTAGGTTTTCTTCATTTTTTTTAAATGCAATCTCTTTTTGATTTGTAAGGGGGGGTGTGATGGGTTCTTTGTTCTGTTGTTTTAAAATAATGAGTATGTCTGGTTACCTAGTTTTGAAGAGGCTTCTGGGAAGAGACAAATGTTTAACTCATGGAATACCAGTATTTTTAGTAGTCTATGCTGAACTGTATCTCTGATCTAGTCTAAAGCTCTCTTGAATTAATGCTAATCTTTATGTTGACTTTGGATCATACTGGGGGTTTAAGTGTGAACTAAATTAGATTGATGGTTTCTCCTCAATGCAGTTGTCTGGTACTACTGCATAGTAAAACTTGACAAGTAATTTTGGGGTATATACGATTAAATGTTCCATATCTCCTTAAGTTGTGTTACACCATGAGCAGGTTGTGAGTATCATCTATCCTACTGAAACATAACCAAAATATAGAGATGTTCTGCACGTTTGCTTATAAACTGTTCATAGCATGAAGTAATTCTTCAACATTGATTCTTTGCACATCTTACTGTTCTTTTGTCTGCATTAATAACAATGTTTTCCTTTCACCTGCAGAAAGCCACTACTCCTGTGACAAATGGAATTGTTCAAGATGAGTTTTTTGTGAGTTTGAAGATGAGCACCTACCTAGTAGCCTTTGTTGTTGCAGACCTGAAAAATGTCACTAGGGAAACTAATGGGAGTCTGGTATGTTTGTTCCACTTCAAGTTCTCTCTTACCCCTCCCAAGCCAACCAAAACAAAACAAAAAAATCCCCAAACCAACAAGCAAACTCTGTCTCTTTCAAATTTCTTTATTTTCTTGTTTTTATTATACTCATC
This sequence comes from Gymnogyps californianus, assembly GCF_018139145.2. NCBI lineage: Eukaryota > Metazoa > Chordata > Aves > Accipitriformes > Cathartidae > Gymnogyps > Gymnogyps californianus. The sequence goes on along the minus strand of NC_059500.1, from coordinate 28,330,738 downwards.
ATAGGTAGGGGACAAAAGCCACATGTTATAGGTAGGACTGACTTCAGGGCTTATATGGGATTGAGAAGACTTTTACAGCAAGGGACTCAGCATCAGGTCTTGTTAACAGTGGAGATTTACAAAATCTAAAATTCCTAAAAGCTTTCAGAGCTGGAAGCTTTAAACTTTTAGTTTTAATGCTTCATCTGTGAGGGACTAATGCCATGCAAACCAAGAGTTATTCAGATGATGTATAGAAACATTACAGTTCCCAGAGAAGCCTACACACTATTTCAAGCAGTGCTGCAAGTATTTTCTATACCTGCAAAGATAACCTACCTAGAAAAAAACCATGCCCTGCAGTAAAGCAAATTTAGACTAACTTTAAGTTTGCATTTAGTCATTTGAATACAATGGTTTCATTGTGAGGTTTTTGTTTTTCCAAAGGTTCCAAAAATCAAACAGTTGGTCCTGTTAGATCTTTGTCCTTCACGGGGATATGGCCTGCAGGGTCAGTGAGCACTTCCTACAACTTGTGCAATTAAAGTGACTAAAGAGAAAACATAGTAGTATTAGGAGATGCTCCTTAATCTTATTTTAGGACGTGCAGGAGTTTCACGTGAGCAATGATTTTCATGACTGTCGTGGTTTAACCCTAGTCAGCAACTAAGCACCATGCAGCCGCTTCCCCCTCCCCCCTCCCAGTGGGGTGAGGAGGAGGAAAGGGAAAAAAAACCAAAACTCATGGGTTGAGATAAGAACAGTTTAGTAACTAAAGTAAAATATAATACTAACGATAGTAATAATGAAATATAATAATAATAATAGTAATGAAAAGGAATATAACAAAAAAAAAGAGGGGGGGAAGAAAAAAAACCAGTGATGCACAATGCAATTGCTCACCACCCGCTGACCGATGCCCAGTTAGTTCCCGAGCCGTGATCCGCGCCTCCCGGCCAAGTCCCCCCTGTTTATATACTGGGCATGACATTCCATGGTATGGAACACCCCTTTGGCTAGTTCAGGTCAGCTGCCCCGGCTCTGCTCCCTTCCAGCTTCTTGCACACCTGCTTGCTGGCAGAGCATGGGAAACTGAAAAGTCCTTGGCTGAAGATAAGCGCTACTTAGCAACAACTAAAACATCAGAGTGTTATCAACATCATTCTCACACTAAATCCAAAACACAGCACTGTACCAGCTACTAAGAAGAGAGTTAACTCTGTCCCAGCCGAAACCAGGACAATGACTCTCTAGCAGGAACTGCCCCTTTGTGGTGAAATGTTGGAAGTGCCAGTACATACCTAGAAAGAGCCAGAGGGAGTAGCGCTAGTAGCGCTGCAGAAGGAGAAGTCCTCTTTTTAATCCAATATACACCAGTAAAGATACTGGTCACCAGGCTTTGATTCTGACTTGCACAAATATTTCTAATTATAGCTGAGTAGGACAGACTGTTTGATCTAACCTGAAAAGTTAGACTACTACTTACTTTTTTTTTTCCTTCCTTGTGGCTACTATTCAGGTCTGTATTTGAACTGTATTCTGGTAAAACCATACAGCCAGTTCTTTACCAGGCAGAAAACTCATCAGTATACCAAATGTTTCATGTTTACAGAGAGCCTGAAACAGCTGTCTATGTGGTGTGCTTTGCTTTGTTCATAATAGTGAGACTAACTTGCATGGATTGTCAGTACTTCTGAAGTATTTTATGGCAGAGGCATGTAGGAGAGGAGAAGATGACAGAGTGATGTATTCTAACTAAGGAAAGTGGTTTTTAACTGTGCTTCTCCTTCATTCTGACCACCAAGCAAGATTTGGCCAAGCTAGGAAAGTCCAGCAGACCTTTAGAAGGCACCAAACACGAGATCTAGCAATGTGTAAGAGTACTTGCCAGCTTAAAGGGAGAAAGCATAAGAATGGGCATAGCAAGTAAGGCCAGAGTCTAGCTAGTGGGTTGTTCTGTTGCCAACAGTGTCTAGTAGGCCAAGGGAGACTGTAAGAAGGAAGCATATAATGACTTTTTCCATGAAATACATTCTCAAAATGCTTCCAGAAATTTGTGGCTGGGAGATTCAAAGAATTTGAGCTAACCAGTTCACACAGAATTAGTTTATTGTCATGAATGTTATGAGATAGCTTAGAGTTGAAGTAAAGTTGCTTTGTGTTCATAATGCAGTGAGATTTTTTTCAACTCCAGAAGATCCTGGGGGACTTTTATGTTTTGTTTTTGACCTTAAAATTTGCAACTAATAATACTTTCGCACTTCCAGGAACACTAGATTAAATCCTTACTGGTATGTGCTTGGTTCACACTCAAAAATTAAAAGGTCACCCTGTCCATCTATTTGAAATGTCTTTTATTTACGGATTTGTAGCATAGTAAGAAGGACTTTTTTTTTTAATAGAACAGGAAAATTAGTCTCAACAATATTTTGTGTTTGTGTATAAAAGGGTTTCCTAAACCTGAATCAACCTGTAACCCATTCTAAGTTATTTTCTTGATACAGCCACTTCAACATGAATAGAGGGGCCCTGTAACCTCTCAATTTTTATGAATGCTTCTTACATCATGGCTTATGTGGCCCTACCTTAGATAGAGGAATGGATGAACTTTGGGCCAATTATTATTTCTTGAGAGAATTTCTTGCAGATGATACTAGTGTTATCATACTGATAGCCTAAACTTGTGGATTAATTGAGGTATGCAGGGAGGGTCACTTGATAACTCATGAGGGAGTGAAAAAGGAAATGGATCAATTTCTGTTCATATAGACCTTTCTTGAACACCTTCCTTAAATGTCAGCCTTGAATTGTTCTTGCATACACATTGGTCAATTGCATAGTCTGTCTGTATTTTGACTAATGAATAAGCTCTAGCAAAATAATTAACTCTTTATTGTCAGCTTCATAACTAGTGTTTGTAACTTATGTGTGCACTCCCAAAACCGTGTTCTATTTCAGGAACTTCTGCCAGCTCCCCTTTTACTTCTAAAGCTTTTATAGCTACACATTTCAAAATCTTTTCTCTTCTGTGTTTGGACTAGGTATCTGTCTATGCCATACCGCAGCATCTAAACCAAGTTGGGTATGCCGTAAACACAGCAGTGAAACTTCTGGAATTTTATCAAAAATACTTTTTAATAAACTACCCTCTTGAAAAATTAGGTAAGTCCTTTTGAACTTTTTTAAACAGAAGAAGAAGCCCTAATCAATTCTGAGAAATGCAGGGCACCTTTGGTTCTGAAAAGGTGTGCTTAAAAGAAAAAAAGATAGCATAAAACATCTGTGAAATAAGGTTCCCCCGAAATTATTAAAAAAACTTATTAAATGTTTGACTGAGTATGAGTATTAAGTGATTCACAAGCTGGAAAATTTTTGTGAGCTTTTGACACCAGATTGCGTATACTTGTACATAATATCAAAGAAATAATTCAGTGTAAATTTAACATGATGTGCCTTGGTAAGGAGATGCAGAATTCTCAGTCTGTGAACCATGTTCAGCAGTGCAAAATCTGCAGCCTGACTTCTCTGCATGTATTAGTTTGACTGGAAAGGTAACGAAATGCAGTCTTCTAAGACACTACTTTCAGTAGCGGCAGCCCCATTTCCTTGTTACTTGTGTGCATGCAAGATCTATAGGTAGTGTCTGTGTAGTGCTTTAAGTTGTTTGTGTAAGAGTACAGCTAGAGACACATGGCTGCAGATCTATGGGGCTTCTATGCCTAGAGATGTGAGCACATGTCCACACCACAGGATTTAAATAATGAGGTTTTTAGGGATTATATAATAGAATAGGTAGACTTGAAATACAGAATTCCTTCAACTAGCAGTTTTCGAAAGCTTCATTCAAATCTTTTACAGATCTGGTAGCAATTCCTGATTTTCAGTCCGGTGCAATGGAAAACTGGGGCTTGATCACCTTCCGAGAAACAACACTCCTGTTTGACAGTAATACTTCTTCAGCAAGGGATAAAAAGTTAATAACTGCAGTGATAGCACATGAGCTTGCCCATCAGGTACTAGACTGGGGGGGTCATTGTTTAAATGCGGTGGGTTCTCTTTTGTTGTTTTTTTTTAAATGCAATTCTGTCCTTAAATTCACCCCTGCCCTCACTGTGACTGGGTTGTGCGTTATAACTGTTCAGAATACCTGCAGGTGTATTTTCTCCAGTACAACAGGCAGAGCGCAATGACGTACTTAGGGAATTGTTCATGCAAAAGCATTACCGTGGTTTTGATTGAACTTGGTTTTGCCACAAGGTAGCACTGAGGATGGATGGAGTGTAACTGTACTGATTTGATTTCATTTCTGAAAAAGAATGATATTTTTGGTCTTTCATAGTGGTTTGGCAACCTAGTAACTATGGAATGGTGGAACGATCTCTGGCTGAATGAGGGATTTGCCACTTTCATGCAGTACTTTGCGATAGAGGAGATTTTTCCAGAATTACATTCAGTAAGTACTTTTTGTAACTACACTTACTGCACCTTCACTAAGATCTATTTTTTAATGCTGCCCATAAAGGACTGATACTTATAAACTTATACTGAAATTCACTTTGGGTACCATTGAGATTATACTGTATCTCCTCTGCTTTGGCATTCTCATTATATTACAAGTGGTTTGGGGGGTCTTTGGGGAGAGTACGTTGTTTTTGTGGGTTTTTTAATTTTTTTTTTTATTTTGGTAGTAGCCTACATGCAATTTTTGTGTTTTATGTAGGTTAAAGCATTCAGTGCAACATAGCAGATATTAAAAGGTATAGGTGCCTATATATCAAATTATAACTTAAAATCTTTATACAGAAAGTCCAGGCATGTTGTTGACAAAGTTTCTCTGCCTCTACTTTTCCTAGTAGACTTAGGAAGCACCAGAGCTTTAGGTTACTAAATATGCTTGAAGTAACTCCTGTCTTTCCATCATTGTGGTACTTGCTTCTGTCTGAATCAGTCTGGGATTCACAAATCAGGGTACCTGGTATAAAAGTATCATATTGTCCCACCCAATGGATTCTGATAGCATTGAGTTACACTAACAGTACAAAGCACTGCTCCCACAGGCACTTGCGTTTACACATATGGCTGAAGGATAGAATCTTTTTGACACAATAACCTAGTGATAATTTTAAAACTCACTCACGTACTAAGTGACCTAGCTTTTCAGACTCTGGAAAACATGAAGGATTCAACTTGATCTTTCTTCTCCAAGGAAGGAATACCAGCTACTGCTGTAAAGCATCCCTGTCACTGAATGCAGGCAGAGAAACAAAGATTAGTGTAACTAAATGGAGGGGGCAGTGGAGAGATTAATTTTGCATCCTGGGTAAAGGTATCTCCTAGGAGAGGAGATACCTGGGCTCTGGAACCAGCTTCCATGAGATTTTATGTGATTTGCATTAGTCATGGGATTAAAAACCTGATGCATACTGATGTTTCCTGCTTGCTGGATTGTGTTCTCAGCATTCTGACTGAGTGTGAGTTTTGAGTTCTTAATTCACCCTTGTTACTGCATTAAGAAACTTGGGTTGCTAACTTGGTTCAGTAGAATTCTTTCTTGGAGCTGGGTGTTTAAAAAGTTTTTCATTTGGCCTAGCTTCATTGTAGAGTTTGCTGGCCACTGAAAGTATGTTTGTATAGCCATTCTGCTTGTTGGGTGCATATGTGGTGAGGGGAGGACACAAAACTAGTCTAAGGTTTTAAGAAAGATACATCTAACAATTGTATACTTCATTCTGAAGGGTGCCTGACAAGGTGCCTTCACCAACATCTTATTTCACCACTTGGTGGTGCCAAAATGTGTTTTGGTAAAAATAAAAAAGAAATCACTCAGAACTTCTGCATTCAAGAAGAATAGCTTTAAAATTTTAAACATTAAAGGGTATCTTTATTGTATTGTACACAGGTCTTACCTTTTTTTTTTTATGAAAAATACTCCTCTGTATAGAGGAAGCTGTATAGAGAATTTGTTTGCTCAAGTCTTGATGAAATGAAATGGACAAATACCAGTACAATCAGCTTCTTTTTGGTGTTGGGGTTGTCTTGTTCTGGTAACAATGTATTAAATTCAAATATCTTCATTCTAGAAGAAAAGAAGGAAGAGACTTTGGTACTAGGATCACTAGATAAGGTGGTGTTTACATTCACTCAAATACCACTGTAGTGAGTAACTTCCCTAGACTTAATGCTTTAATATTAAAGCATACTAAAGAAGTCATGCTTTTGTATTCCCTGCTTCCTGTAAATGAACTGAAAACATTGCTGAGCCAAATCTGAAATTTGGCACATACTTAGTAGGTACATTTTTTCTCTAGTGCCAATGATGCATTTACCTAAGACAGGAGATTAAGGGTCTGGGTAATGATGCAGACCCAAGAGTGAGATTTCGCTACTAAAATGTGGCAAGGAAAAAGTAGATTTTACAAACGCTACCCTCACAATTCTTTTGCTGCCTCCATTGGCAGGAAGGTGAGCAAGGGCATGTTAGACCAATGGAAGAGCAAAGCAAAGACAACTTTTACTGTTCTGCTTACCATGTACGTTCTAGCTTCTCAGGCACCTATAAATGTTTCTCTTCTAGGATGAAGATTTCCTTAATTTAATTTTCAAGGCTATGATGAAGGATTCCTTGAATTCGTCACATCCAGTCTCTTCTGCTGTTCAGTCTTCAGAGCAAATTGAAGAAATGTTTGATGCACTTTCTTATATCAAGGTAACTTTAAAAATATTTGGAAATATTGGAAAGTGATATTGAAAGCTATTGAAAACATGAATGTGGAATCATGAGTAAAGTAGGCATGTACTGACAGTTGTTTGGGGGTAATTTACACCTAGCACAAACAATGCAGGATCTGTCAGTAGTGTTTCTGAGCATCTACATAGCTTTTAATTAGGAAAAGATTAGGTATGTGTATTTGTGTCCTTACTTAACATCCTTCTACTTGGTGCATGCTTCAGCACAAAGTAAAATACTCATGAAGATGTAAGAGGGGGCGCAGTACATGAAACAAAATATCCAGTTAGACATATATTCTTTTCCTGATAGCAGGCTGTCACAAGTGCTTAAGAAAAGAGTAATAACAAGGCACTTATTGAAGTAATTTCTCCTTTTTATACTCTCTTTGCTTCTGAAAAACAGTATTCTAGAGAATTCCTGAGCTGGAGGCTTGCATCTGGAGTTTAAAATTATTTCACTGCATATCCTGGTTGTCTGCAGCTTGATTATTTCTAATGTTTAGTGAGGGTTGTGTGTGAGGTTTATGTTTTTAAAGCTCCATGGTGCCTCACTTGAAAATGCATGAGACAGCAAATACCTGTATTTGCCAAATTTTTACTCACATTGTCCCAGGTGTTAGATACTGTGTCCCATGATTTTGGTAGTATTGGAGGAAAGTCTTTTATATCTTTTGGATTAGCTGTCATTTTTTTCCTCCACTGTCTGTGTATGCTTGTACTTTCATGTAATGAAACCATGGTGACAGCTAGTGCTTACTAGAAAAGAGTCAAATACTACATCTTCCTCTGCTCAGTGGAATGCAGGTCCCAGAGCGGTCTTGGTTTGTCTCCTCTGATTTCTTTTTTGCAAGTCTCAACTGGTCAGCACATGCTGTTTGGCATCTTTGAGTAGCCTGAGAGACCGAATGGACCTACAATAGTGATGTGCTTCTGTTTATTTTGGTCTCTGTTTTCTGAACTTCAAGAACAGAGACGTGTGATTTTCAGCTTCCCTTGGTTGTGAAATGGATTTGGTTTCTCTCCCTAAGCTGTGTGTCAAAAGGCATGGCTGTTGTTTCATGCTTCAGAGTTGTTGTCTCAAGTAATTCCCTTTTTGGTGAGCTTCTGGAAGCTATGCATCATGAACGATCATGTCTGTAGCCAACTAACTTCAGAGATAACAATCCTGTCATTCTTTGCCTGATCAAAACTGCTCTATATAATTTTAATGGAAATATTCCATAAGTGATTGGGCTGGAGTTTCAGTCAATTTAAAGAATTACTTTATTACTTTATTGCTACTAATAAGTATGTGCACCTTCTGAATAAAAATGTAGCAACCTACACCTTTGAGTTTAGGAGCTAATCAAAAGAAGTTCTGCCCTTGCATTGTCAGAAAAGAGATTTTCATGGCTGCTTTCTATGCTTCAGAGGCTTTCATTGCATAGCTCTTCATTCATGCATGCAGTCTTTGTATTCCACTACTCTTACCCCTATATCTTAGCTAATGCTCTTGGCAATTTGAGTGGGAAGACTAAGGTCCCTCAGGTGGTCTGTTATTGAATTGTACAACTTTCTTTGTTTTACTATACTACCAACTGACACAGATTAGTAGGTGGCCTCTACTTTTTACTGTCTGGAATAGGAATTATTGTACAAATTATTTTTAGCCTGGTTGTTTTGCAGACTATCAGTAAACCTAACACTCAAGGGTGGGACGACAATCCACCTGCAACAACAGAGTATCTGGGAGGACATGACAGTATGAAAAACAAAGTAGCAGAGCTATAGCTTAAGTATGGATGCATGCAAAGAGGAAATTATGACCATATTATTAAAAACTATAGTAAGAGGTATTCCTGCAGTTTCATGAGTAATTAGATTAAGCAGGCAGCCTTCAGTTTCAGGCAAGATGTTACTTAAATGGAATGTGTAAGAACCATTCATGCTTTCATTAAAATCTTCCTTTTAAATTTTTCTTGATCCTTTCTCAGAAATAGTACCAAAAATATAAAGTGCATCTTTAAACTTTTCATGATCTATGGCTGCTCATCGGCTTTCAATTGTACAGTATGCAAGTCCTCAGGCAATTTATTTATTAGTGGCTGTGACACAGAAGCATTTCTATGGAAAGAAAATGGCTTTCAGTTATGTTTAAAAAAAAGCAAAACCCAACACCTTTCTGTCTACACGTCCGTGGCCACTTCGATACTAGAACTACATGGCTGTATCTAAATACTGTCAAAATGTACTTGTCCTTCTACAGTCAGTTCCAGCCTACTAAGTGTATCTCATCTTTTTCCTGTATTTTTAGTTTTTTTAATATAACTGCAAAACTTGAGTGTTACACACTGTCTCATAAGTGCAGTTCTGTACCATACAGAAGAGTATTGCTAATGAAATATGGCAGCCAGCAGAGACTTATCAGTAAGAAGGTAATATTTTTGAGATGATGTTAATTGGAAAAAATATCAAGCTCTATTAGCCTGTTTTGTAACTGTATTTTGAGCCTTTGAAATATTAAAAAAATTTTTTTCCAAAGCAGCTGGGTAAAAAAATCAGGCTGTATTAGCCTTTTTTGTAACTGTATTTGGAGTTTATGAAATATTAAATAAATATTTTTCCAAGGCAACTGAGTGTTAAGGTAATTATTCAAATGATATCATTTGGGATAAAATCTGCCAGCTTCTGAATTATTCTTGTACTGTGAAAGAGCTATAGCATGTTCTATAACTTTAATTTACGAATTCTTTTTGGTTTTTTTTCTCCCTAAAGGGGGCTTCACTTCTTCTGATGCTGAAACACTACCTCACTAAGGATGTTTTCCAAGCTGGCATTGAGGTATACTTGCATAATCACAACTATGGATCTGCCCAGAGTGATGACTTGTGGGACAGCATGAATGAGGTATCCATCTTTGATACACTGTTCTTATTTTTTCACCTCTCTAAGTGTGTTGTAAATTTTGATTTATTTCCTTGTTTATGAAAGCAATAAGATAATAGACTGCAGGTAAATACTCGGAAGTTCTTGCTCATCATAGTCCAAAGTTCTGTCATACAAATACGGAGATTCCTGTAGCTTCTAGGACTGCATTGAGTATCATCCCAAAACAGCACTGGAAGTGGGTATGCACTACCATGCGTATCCACATGTGCGGACACTTCAGTATCTACATATCTTCTCTAGAGTTGCATTGTTAGTGTGTTAAGACCAGAATAAAAATAGTCATCTTAAATGCAGAACAAAACTTTACTTTCAAGGAATAGCTGAATCCAGCCTCTCTAGAGGTCTTGAGATACTCTGTGATACTCTCTACTAGCGTAACTTTGTTTCAGTGATAGCTTCTGTTTCAACAAATGGTGCTGGAATTGTAGGAAAACAGACTGTAAGGGACAATCTAGTTCAGCAGCTCTCAAATGGTAAGGCAGGCATAAGGCTGTGTCTGATTAAAGGGGGTGTGGGGGGAGAGAGCGAGGTTGCAAGAAAGCAAGGGCACGGGCAGGAGAGAGCAAGGGCAAGAGTCAGCAAGCCTGTGGGAGCCGGGGAGGGCAGGGGCGAGAGGGTGCATGTGAAGGAAGGGGGAGGGATGGCAGGAGGGAGGGGGGGAGGGAGAGAGGGTGAAGGAGGGAGAGACAGCAAGGAAGAGGTGGGCACAGAAGAGTGCAAGGGAGAGAGCACATGAGGGGGAGAGAGTGGGAGGGAGAGTGCAAGGGATGGAGTGTGTGAGTGGGAGAGAGTGTGTGCGAGAGTGAGAATGCAAGAGATAGTCATCCCAACAAGAAAGAGTTGCTGAGTATCCCCAGGGAGAGTCGAGGTAGTCATATAACAGAATGGAACAGATTTCCCTGTGAGTGTGTGTACTGCATAGTACATATTAAAGTGTCTGAAATACATGTGAGGTTCCTTCACAGAAGCTGAGTGCCAGGCAGGATACTAACTTAATGTTTAGTTTTGGTTCTTGGCATCTACCTTACGATATTTGAACTTCTGCAGAACTGGAGCCACTGTTAGTTATTGTCAGCTATCACAGGTGCCCGTAAATTTGTGTGTTTAGTCATACACAGTCACTAGTTTGCCAGCTAGTGATGGATTATTACTGATATCAGACGGTGACTCTCTTATGACAGAGGACTATTCTGGTTTCTATAGTGATTTTTACAGTGCAAAATAGACTTTTCTCTCCTGAACTTCTGCAAAAGGTTGACCTGACCAACCATCTTCAGTCATGCACATGTAGAGAACATACCACAGGGAGATGGCAGTATCCACATAGAGGGGCTAGGGACGCAACACAAATGCCTCACATTTAATTAATGTGAGGGCTTAACTGTTACTTTATGCAGGGTTTAACTGTTACTAGAGCATGGGAGAAGAGTCATTCTCAAAACTGTAGATTACTTGCTTAGTCTGTCTCCCTGGCTCAGATAAGAACTTTTTTTTATTATAACCTTACTGTTTGTCTATGGGGCAACTTCAGCTTTTCTGCAAACTCAGCAGGCCTCTTTCTCCAGTCTCTTGGAATCTCAGTCATCACCTTTTAAGAGTCAAAAGTAATTGTTACCAACTCTGCGATTGCTTTACCCACCTGTATTAGTATTGTTAAGTGAATCACACCCAACCAACTTAGTAACATCTAATGTCAGAGCTCAATGTATATTTCCTATTTTAATGACAAACAACCCTTTGTATTTGGTGCTAATTTTATAGTTACTGAATTCCTGCTGACACCAGGTATTTAACAGCATTATCTGCCAGAAGTTGCCCTTCTGTGTGGAGGAGCCCACCAACTGGTTCTTTAGATGTTTTCTGATGCTGCTTACAATGTTTGCCTTTTCTTCTATGTTCATTTCTGGCTGTAACTCATTTTGTGCCTGAGCCTTTGGTTTGTTTTGTGGTTTTTTTGCATGTAAGAGTTAATGCTGTTAATTTTGTGTTTTCACATAGCCTACACTTTTGTACACTTTCATATTCCCTTTTTCCAAAGACTCATGTTTTAGCTGGACTGGTCTGGTACTGCAATGAGTTAGCTTACTTTTGGGCTTTTATTATTTTGCTTCCCTGAAAAAGTACCAAATATTCTGCACTACTTTCTTTCCGCTGATTTTCACCTACTGCCTCTCTGAATTTACTGAAATCTACTGTCCCTCTGTCCATTTTCCTTTGTTTTGTCATTCTTTCTGTCTTAATATTTTCCTTTCTGTATATTGAATTCTCAGTTTCTCTTGCTTTCTGATGGTCTTTCACGTTCAGATTCTCAGCCACTGTTGGTTAACAGTCAAATCTAGACAGGCTGCATCTCTGATTACTTTCTCTGCCCTTGGTATCAAAAGTTTATCCATTCTAGGAACTTTGCTCAATAATATTTCCCCCCAATTGATGTCCGAATAATTAAAACTATGTGAACTAGATGAATCTGAGTAGCTCACACAAAATATTGTGCACCTATCTGATCTTTGAGTTGACTGATACCTTTATTAGTGCCCTTGGACTCTAGCCAGTGCCCAGGTCTGCTAAAAGTTTCTTTCAAAGTTTTATCTTCATAATACAAGAGGCCTTATCTCTGTCTGGACTTCTTGATTCTTCTCTGTTTTAGATGTGAACTATTTCACTGAGTCTCCCTTACGACAATTAAATCATTAGTATTATCACGTATTGAGATCTTTGGTATCCTTTTTGGTTGTTTCCCATATTTATGGTAATAATAAAAACAAATCTATGATATTCAGCAAATTGACTGGCTCTTTTTCCTTTTGCTCCTATTAATTATGCCTAAGCTGAATGCGTTTGAAAATTCCAACTGTAAAAGTGACCTTTTCTTTGATCATAAATTTTTGCTGTCCACACAGCAAAATGCACAGTCTTTTCTTAAGTCTTAATCTTCTGTGTGGAAATTGACAATCATAGTTGGAGAGAAGATGAGAAAACTGCATGTCAGTTAAAAGAAAAATCTGTAACACAGCAAGCAAACTTTTTGTATACCTTGCCTAGAAGGAAGAAGGATGAAGTCATTTCCATGTGTTGCTTTCATTGGAGTTAGGAGCTGCTGTTCAAAGAAGATATGTCAATAACATCAATTAATGTCAATAAAATTTTTGCTATGATGAAACTGTGAACTGTGAATTTCTAATAAATTGGTTTAATTTCAGGTGATTGGGGAGAGTACTATTTTGGAATAGAATTATTTCAGCGGAGCAAATTTCAAATTTACTCATGTCTCTGTACAGATTAGACACAAATCTTTCTGCCGGTCTTTAGGTGGCTCACAATGTTAGCACAGAAAGACTGAGATGCGAAACAGGCAAGTTGACAAGGTGAAAGTATTAAACTTAATTAGTTTCCTGATCTCTTAACATTCCTTTCATCTTGGGCTTGAGGTTTTTTGGTTTGGGTTTTTTTGATTGGCTGGCATTGATCTTATAGATTTCTTGGTGGTTTCAAAGTGTAACAGGAAGAAAAGGAAAAGATAGTGGCAAAAGAAAGTGAGAGCATGCATTCAGTACATCATGGGCAATTTATGAAGGGATTGCATAATGTAACATTGTAGTAACAATGGTAGCTTGTGATAGCAAGACAGAGGAAGAGGATTTAGCCAAGAGTGGGTTTGGGGAGTATGTAAAAAGTAAAAATACATTTAGACTTTAAATTCTATAAATTTTAAACTTTTGATAGAGAATTGCATCCCTGGAATCGAAACTCTTATTTGAAGTTTATGGTCATTCTCTACATAAATAATACAGTATTTTCCCATGAGGGTAAACTGTGTATGTTACTGTTGGCTTGAGCAGAGAACAGTGGGCAGTAAGATGCTGATGAGGTAAATTAGAGAAAGAGACATTATAGGTTGGTAAAAGTTAAATGTAACTTGAATAATGATATATTAATTTCCTTACGTTCCTGATAGCTCAACCTAAAACATACTTTTGTAAGTCAGGGGACATACTGTCTTTTTCAGTTTGGATGATCATCTCTGCTGATAAAGAGGCAGTGATATGTAGACTTTATAAAAAGTTCTTTTCCCTCAGTGGGGATGTTGTAGTACAAACACTTCCTGAAAGATTAGAAGAGGTTGGAGGTTAAGCTATGTGGGGGTGGGGGGCACAGAATAGAGGATATGTTGGGTTTTTTGTACAGACACTCTCACTTTAATTCAATTTCTAATATTAATTTCAGAATTAAAAGAAGATCTTTAACCTGAAACACCCGCATAATACCAGAATACCCATAAGAAAAGAGAAAGGGTAGGGGGGAGCTTGGGACCTTACCATAACTTTCTTTTCTGTAACATTTTCTTCTCCACTTTCATGTCATACCAGTTCAACCTACCTGATGTTTCCAATTTGTCTTTCCACTGTTTGGCTAGGATTCCCTCAACTTAAGAAAATAAAACCCATTTGCTCCCCTAAATTGTTGCTTACAAAATTTACAAGCTCAGTGTTAAAGTGTTTATAGATGCAGAATCATGCTAGTACTTGGTAAGTGAAGGAGGAAGGTTTAAAAATGTTCTCCATTTGCTATTTTCTTGTTATGTTATGATTGTTTTTTACAGATTACCAATGGAACACTAGATGTAAAAAAGTTGATGAAAACTTGGATTCTGCAAAAAGGATTTCCTTTAGTCACTGTTGTCCGAAAGGGAAAGATTATTTCTGTACAACAAGAGAAATTTTTGTATCGCGTGGAACCAGAAAATTGGACATCAGATGCAAGGTTATTACCTTCTTAATACTTTTCATCCATTAAAATCTACCTGCAGATATCTTTCTTATATCTTGTACATCTTTCTCACTTATATTCAAGGGTTCTAGTATTTTCTTTGAAGGCAGGTAGTAATAGAGAATTTGTCTATTTCCACCCAAGCAACTGGTAAAAATCTGTTTCATCCTTTGTAAGCTGAATTTCTTATTTGCACCCTTTCCTGAAGCTTTTAAGCTTGAGATGATGAGTTGTGGTAAATAGTAGAATGAATTCTTCAGGTTTTTTAATACCTGCCGATCTCACAGGTTAAGTTTTCTTTTCATTTCGGAAAGTTTTGTGTGGTTAATGAGAAGCTGAAGAAAGGCAAGTTGCAGAAGTCTGCAAAGTTACAGATACACATGTCTTTCTTTAGAGCCTCTGCTCCTTCCTGCCAAAATTCAGTGTACACCTTGGGCTTTGTTAGAAGAAAGTAGAGATGCTAGAATCAACGCTTTCTTGTCTTAAAAATTTTAAGGTGGCACTAATGCATGACAGCAAATGGCTGAATATATGAGAGGCAATATCCATTGTACCAAAAACTAAAATGAAGTACATACATAAATGCTGAAGAAGCAAAGATTTGGCAGTTGCTAATTGTAAAAATTAATTTACTGCAAATATGTCTTATATTATGAACCTTACTGTATTTTGTAACAAACCAAAATATGCAAGTTTGAATCCTTTTGAGATTTTGGTGGTTTTATTCAGTTGTTTGAAGTCTTAACAGGAACTGAGTCCTTTGCATCATCTTGCAGAATCAGGCCTGTGAAAGAAATTTGTCTCTTGAAATGCTGGAAGTTACAGGGCTTTGTTTTATTTTTGTTATGTGGAGGAAGGAAAGCTATGTGTGGTTGAAAGATAAGGGAAGAAGGGAAGGATTGTTAGGCTTAATTATTCTTCTGTTTCTAGTCGCTGTCAATTTGGGGAGTGCATAAAAATCTTTCAAAGAAGAGCGCTCTGTGTGAGTCATACACAGAAGGGGTCCCTGTCAAAATTGGAATGCATATGTGCAACTTGTTTCATCTCACTCAAAGTTGTATTTTCTCTAAAGTCAAGTCCTTATTATCATTACGAGCTACCTCAGCATTTATTCTTCCAGCTTGCAGTTCACTTGAGACAGTCTTTGTGGTGTGCAATCAATTATGCTTTCTATTACCATGATTTGGAATTTGATTCTTGTACTTGAATCAACATAAGTTGTTTTTTTTAAAAAAATAAAACTTGTAAAATTTCAGGAAAACAGAACATTGGACTGAGGTCAAAATAATACTGGCTGAATTTCTGATACAGACAGAGATTTCCTGTCCGTATGACTTTGGACAAGCTACTTAGCATGCTGGAACTGAGGAAGAAGTACTAGGAAATGTGGTGTCCCTCAGGGGTCTGTATTGGGACAGGTAGTGTTTAATGTCTTCATCAATGACATAGACAGCAGGATCGAGTGCACCCTCAGCAAATTTGCAGATGATTCCAAACTGAGTGGTGTGGTTGACATGCCTGAGGGATGAGATGCCTTTCAGCGGGACCTGGACAAGCTCAAGAAGTGGACCCATGTGAACCTCATGAGGTTCAACAAGGCCAAGTGTAAGGTCCTGCACCTGGGTCAGGGCAACCCCCCATATCAATACAGGCTGGCAGATGAAGGAATTGAGACCAGCCCTGCGGAGAAGGACTTAGGGGTACTGGTGGATGAAAAACTGGACATGAGCCGGCAATGTGCACTAGCAGCCCAGAAAGCCAACCATATCCTAGGCTGCATAAAAAGAAGTGTGGCCAGCAGGTCGAGGGAGGTGATTCTGCCCCTCTACTCCACTCTGGTGAGACCCCACCTGGAGTACTGCATCCAGCCCCAGGGTCCTCAGTACAAGAAAGACATGGACCTGTTGGAGCGGGTCCAGAGGAGGGCCACAAAAATGATCAGAGGGATGGAACACCATTCCTATGAGGACAGGCTGAGAGAGTTGGGGTTGTTCAGCCTGGAGAAGAGAAGGCTCCGGCAGAACCTTATTACAGCCTTTCAATACTTACAGGAAAGATGGGGACAGACTTTTTAGTAGGGCCTGTAGCAATAGGACAAGGCATAATGGTTTTAAACTAAAGGACAGTAGATTCAGACTAGGTATAAGGAAGAAATTTTTTATTATGAGAGTGGTGAAACACTGGAACAGGTTGCCCAGAGAAGTTGTGGATGCCCCATCCCTGGAAACATTCAAGGTCAGGTTGGACAGGGCTTTGAGCAACCTGATCTAGTTGAAGACGTCCCTGCTTATTGCATGGGGGTTGGACTAGATGACCTTTAAAGGTCTTTTCCAACTCAAACCATTTTATGATTCTATGACATTTTCCCACTTCTCAACATGGTGGGAATAAAAATACAATTGCTGTACATGCTGTACATGTGTTCTTTTACCATATTCTGATTATACGAGTGAGATTTATTGTTTTACACAACATGCAGTGGTTCTAATACTACTAATATATTGGAACGCTTAAATAAAAAAAAAAACCAAAATAAACCCTTCAAGACAAATAATATGTGTATAATATGTCAGTAAACATTTGCTTTCCTTTGCAGTTATCTGTGGCATATTCCTCTCACCTACACAACTAGTAGCTGCAACTTTACCCATTGTACTAATGCGTATTTACTGGACCAAAAGTCAGGTATGTGACTCAAAACTTCTGTAAGCAAGTTACTGAAGCGTTATAGATTACTGATCTTTCTGAACGCACACTTGCTTAAGATGTGAAGATGAAGGCATATGTAGTATAAAATAATTACAGACATCTGGAGCCAAGCACTGCTGGTGGGGCCATCATTAGAGAGTTGGTTCCCTGTAGCATTACATGTACAAGTAAATGGCAGCAACTGTGGGAGAAGTACAGGTCTGGGATTTGTAAAACCCTGTACTCTTTTCATCCCAGTGCATGCACAAAATCTCTCAAACTGCACGTCCTTTAGAGAGTAATGGAAGAGTTGCTCTGCCAGTGTACTGAAATGTGAGGAAGTCACTTTCCACTGAAATATTATGTATTTTCTTTAGTGGTATAAGAACACATTGCATCTGGAACACATTAAGTTTTTGAGAATGCTGTTGTAGAACTTGAAACTCTTAGATCTTCTCACATAAATTCTCTGCTTTTGCTGTAGTGGCTAGTTTGAATCCTAAATTGCTAGTCTATGGGTTTTTTTTATTCAGCCCTGTTTTTTTCCTTACCAAGTGAATAGTTACTATACACTTTTCCGTAGTATTGTGCTAAAATCACTTTGGTTATCTCTCTCCACTGACATGAACAGGATTTTGCATTTTATTGAAGCTGGTCTGACTCATTGTCTTACGTCTGCTGATGTATTTTCTTCTCCCCCGTTAAAGTTACTATTCAGTGCATTTAACTGGCAATTATTTTTAATTCATAAACATATGTCACACTTCTACTTTTTGAAATAAAACTATACAAATTTAAAATCAAATTCTTAGAGCTGATCTTGACATTTTTACTGTTTACTGATTTTTACAAACTGCCACCCCTCTAAAATGACTTTAGAATTACTATAATTACAGTAAATAATTTTGGTTTATGTCATTCTGACATTGGTTTTACAAAGCCTTCAAGTTTTTCCCAGCCTTTTTCATTTGAGATGGAGTTTTAGAAAAAAATATTATGAATTATCAGAATGGAAAAACAAAGCTGTTTAATTGAATGTGTTCTTGATCTTACTAGAACTAATAGGTAAGTAGCCTGATTTAATCATTTTTGTTTCACCTTAAATGGCCCTATTGGTGGTCTCATGTTCATCATACTAATTCCTCACTCACTGTAGAAACTTGGATGTGGAGAATATGAGAGTAGGAGAGATATACAAAAGAGTTTTGAGTAGAATATGTACTAAATTTCAAAGGCATTGCAGGTGCTATGCAAATTGACATTTTTGGCAGTAGTTATAGAATCAACTGAAATGAAGAACTTTTTCCCAAAGCCTCTCTTCTTGTATCTAGTTGACTTTGAAACTAGAGTGTGGCCTTTCATCAACTTAATGCTGAGAATCTTGATTTCTCTATTTCTTTATATGGTGTGTGTAACTGCCCTTTATATATATATATATATGAAAAGTGCAGCAAGGAGATGGGGTTGTTTGAAAGGAGGACTGGACAGAAGGAGAAAAACTACTGCACTAAGTAATTAACTGCATAGATACAACTCGGGGCAGATTGTGATACTGTTCATTCAATCAGATGCAGGAAGAAGGAGGAGGCAGTACAACCTGGAATTCTGGAGCCTTCTTGTGGAACCTTTGTACTGGCTATTCCTTCTTCATAGTAGAGGGAACTAGTGGGTGGAAAGGGATTTATTGACTCTGGAACCAGTCTACTTCACAGATTTGGATTTGAACAAACAGTTGCTAAATGTTTGTTTCTGCTGCTGATTGTCTGTCCATTAGCTGTCATTGAACTTCCAGAAGAGGTGGAATGGATAAAATTCAATGTGGACATGAACGGCTATTACATAGTACACTATACCGAAGACTGGAAAACACTGATCGATCTGCTGAAAAAAACCCACACTGCTTTGAGTCCTAAAGACAGAGCCAATTTGATCAACAGTATCTTCAGCCTTGCAGGGTAAGACTTCTATGTTGGAAAACATAGTTAATATCTGTTTAAAGTTTTTTCCTAGTCAAAGAAGATCAGACTTAGATTCTAGAGAAGACTGCTTCAGAGAAGTTTTAATTCAGTCTTTATTAGCCTATTGAAACTGTTCATCATTCACTAATATTTTTTTTTAAGTTATTTCACTGTTGCTTCCATATTGCTGTTAGAAGTTATCTCCCTGTTCTTTATAGCAGCATCCATTTATTTGCATCACAAAGAGCCACATGATAGCTTCCATTTCTGGGAGACACTGTTTTCTCTAGTGTCTGATAATCTGCCTAGCAGACTGTTTTCCTGTACTCTGTCAATGAGTGCTCCACTTTAGAGAAGCAAGCTATTTGCCTCTCAAATTTTTACTGGCTCCCTCTCTTGTCTTTCACCCCTGCCATCAGAGCAGGCGATGCTGAGCATTCTGGATAGCCTCTTTGACAGCTGCTTCCTGTATCTGAGTACCGTCATTTATGATAAATATTTTCAGACATCATTGTGACACTTCCTTACCTGTTTTCATTTTTGTTGATTGAAGGCATGTTAGTGGCCATTATTGCTTCGTTGCTATCTTACTAATGTTACAATATAAAAATCTCTACATCTGATGTGTTTCTTATGTTACTCCCTCTATTCACCTATCCCTCTGTTAATGTAATGGAGAGCATCACTTCTGATCTTGTTTCAGGGAGGGCTTTTGTTTTGGAAGCCATTTTAATGTTTGTATTCATTGACCTGTAGTCTAGGAAAAGAGTCTCTGGAAAAGGCCTTTGAGCTGATTGATTACCTTAACAAAGAGAGCAGCACTGCACCACTCACTCAAGCTTTGTTTCAGCTGAGTCTTATATACAGCCTTCTAGAGAAAAATGGTGAACAACAACTGGCAGCACGAGTCATGGTATGTCTTAGTTTTCTGTAAATTATAATTTGAAATAATTAGCTGTAATGTTCTTTATAGTTACATTATCTTTTTAAGTGTTGACTTTTGAACATATTCAGTAATCTCACTAAGTTGGATGGGGATTCCAGACAGTTGCCAGCCTTGCCTGCTTCTGTTAAGTAGTAATGATCTCTTACTGAAATGCTAAATTATTTGGATCGATTTCCTCCCCACGCCCCCATCCCTACAATGTTTTGGAGGGAGTGTAATGCAGTGGGAACACAGTGGTGTCTGGCGATTTGCTATAGTGGCTATAAAGGTCGATGTAGTACAGATATGTAATTAAACAGAGTCCATGACAGTTTTCTAGTACAGAAAAGTTATTTTCAAAATTGTTAGAGAGGCTGGAGACCATAGATCTAATTGCTTTGTATAGAGGCAGTGGAAAAAAACCAGACTATTTTCTGTAAAAATAGGAACACATGAATGGTTGTCATTGTCCCCTTCCACCTGTGCAATAGATTATCACAATACAGTGCTACAGACTTAGCAATGAAATCAACATCGTAGCCTCAGTTCTTCCTGAGGAAATGTCTTTCATTTCTCTGTTTACTTTCTTATTATGAAGTCTCCTCTCTGTATTCATCTACAGGTTTAAAAATATCCTTGCTGCTTTACATTGTAGAATGTCAGCAAAGGGATTTTGTCTAGAAGGAAAATTATTAAATGATTAGTTAAAATATCAGACGTTTTTCTTTATGCTAGGTAAGGGTAATTAGTGAGTGCTTAAGGAAACTTATAAGAAACAAAAAAACACTACTATAATAATTTTCCTTATTTAGTATTTATTCAAATGTTTTCCAGATCTGCTGCAATAAACAGCCCAAACTATGGTTTGCAATGCAGTGTCTATGAGGTTATATTTAAATTCAAGTGTTTCAGCTGAGATGTGGTAGGTGGTCAGGCACCTAGCTCAGGTTTTGGCAAGCTACAAAACTACAAACTTGAAGGGTGTTCGCCCTATAGATAAAGGTTGGTTTGTTTGTTTGTGCTCAACTAAGGTGTATAAACTGTCACTTGATAGAGTTAAAAGCAGTTAAACATACAGGAGTTCTAGTTAGTTGAGATAGCAAGATGACTACATACAAGTCTGAACTGTAGCTCGAAGAGTAGTCTTCAGTTTCCATGTGCAATTTAAGACATAGACCTGGCCCATTTTCAGATCTATGATCTGATACTTATTCATACAGATAAGAAATGGTTTGTGTCAATTGGAATAGGTAGATGAAAAACTACAATGTTTAACTTCCACAGTTCTAAAATGTAACTTTTTTTCCTTTTTTTAAACTAATTTTGTATATAGAAAATAATCTTGGGAAGAATTAGCTACTACTAATAATTTTTCCTCCTTTAGCACAGAATAGAGCACCTGCTTGGAGACAAAATTGATCAACAGCGTTGGACAGATGATGGGACCCTGTCTGAACGAGAGCTCCGGTCAACGCTGCTAGCTTTTGCCTGCACCCATGATATGAGAAACTGTAGAACAACTGCCACTGAGATGTTTGAGAAGTGGATGAAGTCTAATGGAACAATGAGGTACCACAAAAACTTGGCTTCCACTTCTTTTATCTACCTGTTTTCCTGTTACTTTGCCACCATTGTTTTGGGTGAAAAAAAGAAACAAAGCAATCAAACAAAAAAACCCACACACACTACCACCAACAACTGAATATTGATAAAGCACTTCATTCTGTCTTTTACTGTAGAAGTAATTGCTGTTTTAAGATAAGGGGGAGAACTGTGCTAGAATTTAAGATTCCATATGCAGTCTCATTAAGTGTGACTGCAAAACCAGCCACAAATTGCTTCCATCTGCATTTCGTAAGCTGCATGTACTTAGTAGCAGCGTCAGTGCATACCTTTCTATGTTGCAGAATTCATTCTGCTCTGGATTCATGTGCACTTTGAGCCACAGAAAATTACTCAGATTTTTGTACAATTCACTGTGCTTTCATGTGACTACTATGATTTGCTTTTTCCCAGTGACTTAAAGTATTAGACTGGCATGAATTCAGTCCAGCAAAGTTACAATTGCTACAGAATTAAATTGCTCAAAAGAGAGGCATCTCTTTCAAGCTAATCTTTTCATTTTGTGACTTTTCTTCCTTCTTTTCTCAGATGAGCATTTTTATGTCCCCCTTTTGTTTGGTTTTTTATGTTGTTGTTTTGTTTTGTTGTTGGTTTTGTTTTTCCCTGTAGTCTGCCTAGTGATGTTATGAAAGCCATATTTACAGCTGGAGCCAAATCTAGTGATGGCTGGGAATTCCTCCTAAAGATGTACTCCTCTTCAGTTTCTGAAGCAGAGAAAAGCAAAATGGTTGAAGCCTTGGCCAGCACAGAAGATGTCAGAAAGCTGATCTGGTATGAAGGAGCCAGAAAGTTGTATGCTGTGTAAATTAAAATCTTTAAAATCATCTTTGAAAAAATTTATTCATATAATAAATTATTTATAAATAATATATATAAATAAAAAATTATTTATATAATAGTTTTGTATTGCTGAAAAAAATTCTGATTGCTAAAGAAAATCTAGCCACATGTTTTGTACAGGCTTCCATACACATGAAGAACCTGATATATTTCCCTTAAAAATAATTCATGTAACGGAGTAGCTCAAAACCCCAAATTCTGAGTACGCATAAAGAGAAAACAATTTAACTTTAAAGACTTTGTACTACTGGTAACACAAAATTGTAGATTTTGTGGTAAAGGTAACAAAATTGCAGATTTTTCTATGGAGTCTTAAAAGATTGGTATATCTTTATAACCAAGATAATAACTAGTTGGGGGGTTCTTTGTTTTCGTTTGTTGGGGTTTTTTTCTTTTTTTTCTTTCTTTCTTTCTTTAGGTGAAATTTTGAGCTTACATTATGCTCCAACACCTCTCTATAGACCAAATCTCTGTACTGCATGGAGGACACCAAGGTTGTCCTGCTATGTGATTCTTGTTACAGGTTTCCTCTCTTAACTTTTCAATGTATTATTTTTTCTTTTACAAGTTGGTAGAATTTGCTTCATCTTTTCCAACAACAGTGAAAATTCAGGTACTTAGTTTAAAGCTAAGGTCACTCTGATACTTGGAAACTAAAGCTAAATAAGTATAATGGTTA